>NC_139585.1:27657591-27742591 GCF_946808225.1 Silurus aristotelis
GAGAGAGAGAGAGAGAGAGAGAGAGATACAGGGAGTTGTAGTGAGAGAGATACAGGGAGTTGTGGTGAGAGAGAGAGAGAGAGAGAGAGAGAGAGAGAGAGATACAGGGAGTTGTGGTGAGAGAGAGATACAGGGAGTTGTGGAGAGAGAGAGAGAGAGAGAGAGAGAGAGAGAGAGAGAGAGAGAGAGAGAGAGAGAGAGAGAGAAAGAGAGAGATACAGGGATACAGGGAGTTGTAGTGAGAGAGATACAGGGAGTTGTGGTGAGAGAGAGAGAGTGAGATACAGGGATTTGTGGTGAGAGAGAGAGAGAGATACAGGGAGTTGTAGTGAGAGAGATACAGGGAGTTGTAGTGAGAGATACAGGGAGTTGTGGTGAGAGAGAGAGAGAGAGAGAGAGAGAGAGATACAGGGAGTTGTAGTGAGAGAGATACAGGGAGTTGTGGTGAGAGAGAGAGAGTGAGATACAGGGATTTGTGGTGAGAGAGAGAGAGATACAGGGAGTTGTAGTGAGAGAGATACAGGGAGTTGTGGTGAGCGAGAGTTACAGGGAGTTGTGGTGAGCGAGAGTTACAGGGAGTTGTGGTGAGCGAGAGTTACAGGGAGTTGTAGTGAGAGAGATACAGGGAGTTGTGGTGAGAGAGAGAGAGTGAGATACAGGGATTTGTGGTGAGAGAGAGAGAGAGATACAGGGAGTTGTAGTGAGAGAGATACAGGGAGTTGTGGTGAGCGAGAGTTACAGGGAGTTGTGGTGAGCGAGAGTTACAGGGAGTTGTAGTGAGAGAGATACAGGGAGTTGTAGTGAGAGAGATACAGGGAGTTGTAGTGAGAGAGATACAGGGAGTTGTGGTGAGCGAGAGTTACAGGGAGTTGTAGTGAGAGAGATACAGGGAGTTGTGGTGAGCGAGAGTTACAGGGAGTTGTAGTGAGAGAGATACAGGGAGTTGTAGTGAGAGAGATACAGGGAGTTGTAGTGAGAGAGATACAGGGAGTTGTAGTGAGAGAGATACAGGGAGTTGTAGTGAGAGAGATACAGGGAGTTGTAGTGAGAGAGATACAGGGAGTTGTAGTGAGAGAGATACAGGGAGTTGTGGTGAGCGAGAGTTACAGGGAGTTGTGGTGAGCGAGATACAGGGAGTTGTGGTGAGCGAGATACAGGGAGTTGTAGTGAGAGAGATACAGGGAGTTGTAGTGAGAGAGATACAGGGAGTTGTGGTGAGCGAGAGATACAGGGAGTTGTGGTGAGCGAGAGATACAGGGAGTTGTGGTGAGCGAGAGATACAGGGAGTTGTGGTGAGCGAGAGATACAGGGAGTTGTGGTGAGCGAGAGATACAGGGAGTTGTGGTGAGCGAGAGATACAGGGAGTTGTGGTGAGCGAGAGATACAGGGAGTTGTGGTGAGCGAGAGATACAGGGAGTTGTGGTGAGCGAGAGATACAGGGAGCTGTGGTGAGCGAGAGATACAGGGAGCTGTGGTGAGCGAGAGATACAGGGAGTTGTGGTGAGCGAGAGATACAGGGAGTTGTAGTGATTGAGACGCATTGAGTTTTAGTGGCATTAGATATTTATGGGGTGATTGCACTAAAAGATCTGCCAGTCTGGTCATGGGTCCCATCAGTAGATGATTATTGTTGGCTGTGAGATTTAGAGCAGGGTTGTGACTCTGTGTTAGCTCAGAGATGAGGCAGAGTGAGTCCAATTATTTTACCAAACCCCCCGTCTCGTTTTACAGTCGGAGCCTCATCTGGAGAAATGATCTGAATGAATTATTCTCCCATCGTGCCAAACTAACGTCTTGCTATCATATAAACACTGTGTTGTGTCTCTCAGATAACTTTGCAGGACATCATTGATTTTGAGAAGCAGTATAAGGACTCTGAGGAAGAGAAGCAGGACCTAAAGAAGCTCTACATGCTGCATAAAGGAGACATGGACCACATCATGGAGGCAGCACAGTGCAGAACTCATGAAGATGAGCCTCGTGTGCGGGAGATCATTCAACAAATCATAGATGCTAAAGAAGTTCCAGGGTACAAAGGGTTTATTCATGAATGTGGCAAGAAAAAAGCCACTCGCAGGAGGAAGGTCAGTGGTTTGTCCTTCATCTAAACTTTTCAGCCTGCATGTGGAACTTTGTCTGTTTGTAGCATTAATGTTGCACATCTGCGTTGTCTAGGCAGAGAAGGAGCAACAAGAGGCTGAGGAGCTCCAAAGAGAGATGGGGCTGAGTTCAGAGAACAGCCTGGTAGCCATGATCCAGGTGAGAGAAATACTATGCCTGGAGAAACTTGTGGGGCAGGATGACATTAAATAACATAAACCAAAAAAAGTCAGCAGTATTTTAACTGACCTGCGCTTCAGGCTACAGCCTTTTAAATCTTTAAACTATCAGTCGTTTAACTTCATAAAAACTTCATTCACAAGAAAAAAGTTCATTAAGAATCCAGAGAATGTTATTCTCCTTTAAAAGCAAACCGACCCAGCAAGAACTAACAGCTTTAGGAAAATGCAAACAATAAAATTAATTTAGTCGATTAACATTTCTTCCACCTGACTAATTTGTTTACCTCGACTCCAGAGAAATCTTTTGAGTTCGCTCTAAACGTTTATCAAATCAAACCGATTTATGCAAAAGAAAATGTGCGGCGCTCCTATGAATCGCGTATACTGCATTTGGGATGTGCAGCTCCATAACTGAGGCCGATGCAGTTCACATCTCAAAGCAAATCCAACAAGATGCAGCGGGAAAACGATGACGCTGCAATTCAACATGGTACAGATCGTTCATTCTTATTTCCTCGGTCTCTGTAGTCTCAGGACTGCGTCTGATCACCATCACTGCACCTCAACATCGTTTATCTGTAATAAATGGACATTCGGTGCAACCCAGATGAGGATGAGTTCCCTTTTGAGTTTGGTTCCTTTCAAGGATTCTTCATTATGTTGTTCTAGGGAGTTTTTCCTTCACCACAGTCGCCACCAGCTCGATCATCAGGGACAAACTTACACATATTAATTTTTAATCACCACATTATCTGTGTAAAGCTTAACTTTGTTTACTTTGAGACGATGTTCATTGTTAAAAGCGCAATACAAATAAAAATGAATTGAATTGCGACGCGTCGTATTCACGTAGCAGCGGCGGTGCTGAGAAAACGTCAAATCTGATCTGCGCATCAAATATTGCGCAGAAATTATTGATCACTTGCTAAATAATAAAAGTGTACAAATGGCACATATACCCAATTTATGCACCTAAGGATACAGTTCCACTCTGCCTCATTTCTCTTTATCGATGCACCTAATATGGAATTTTTAACTTGTTTGTTATAACAGTTGATTTGTAATATTTGTCTGTTACGTCTCTTTGTAGCAAAGACAGAAATCCAAAGAAAAAGGTTTTAACTCTCTTATGGCAGATCTGGAGGCCAAGTACTGCCAGAAGTCTTCCAAGGGGAAAAAGGCGAAGAAAAACTGAAGATTGTAAACATGAACCAGTTTTGTTTAGATTGAGTTCAGTCTTCTCACATTACTGCCTTGTACACTTCAGACAGAAACACATTTTAGAGCTTTTTATGTAATTAGTGTTGGAAATGGACCAGTTCTATATTACATCTGTATCAGACCAATATGAAGATTTCATTCAACTGAAACATGTTGCTATACACGTTCCTTTAAGCTGAATTAGTCTAGAATTAGACATTTGTGTGACAGTATTATAAATGCACTTCTTCTAACTCATGCCTGAGGTGTTTTTGTTACTTCGCACCAGAAGCGTACAGAAAAGAGTTCAGGTCACCGAGGGATTCGTTTATTAAATAATTAGTGTTCTGTTATTAATTCAGCCAAATATGGACTGCATTAGATTGATGATGAAGCTTTAGTTGCTCTTCTTGCTTTACAGAGCTGTATGAGATCTAACCCCTGAAGAAGTCATTTAAAACACATGCTGTACAGAACTATGGCTAGTTGATAAGTAAAAAAAGTAGTTTATTTGAATAAAATACAGCTTGAAATAAATTAGAGCGCGTTTGTAACAACAGAACAATGTTTTGTACGGAGGATTTAATAAATATGGACAGTTCTAATTTCAGAATGATCCTAAACTTCTGTCAGCAGGTCTTTATACACTTTTTGTAGCACTTGTACTGGTTTTGCTTTTGGCAAAGTGTAAATGTAATAAATGTTGTTTTCTTCACTGGTATGGTTTTACATGACTGAACAGCATTCATCCTGTTTTGTGGTTTCTAAGGCAAATATGTCTGTACATGAAAAGTGTACATTTTGCAAGATATGAGAATCTGATTGAGAAAAAACGGTCAACCTGTACAGACAACAAATATTCCACAGTAGCAACAATTTACATCAGTGAAATGTACATATTTAAATCCTTCAGCATCTTTCAGTTCCTTCAGTGAGATCTTCATGGAGAGATTTGTTATTACACAATATAAAGGAAACTGAAAATCATTAAACAAGTCTCAAATCCGCACCAAAATCCGCCATGACGCGCACATCTGGCAATTAAAACCATCCGTGTGGAAACATAGCAAAGGTCTCCTGATGATTTACATAATTTAAACCATCAAAATTACTTTAAAACATTTACAAGAATATTTAGTTTATTTTTAGTTTTATTTATGTTCAGTTTGGTTTGGTAACAATAAACATTTGCATAAAGCATTGATATTTGTCCATGTTGATTAGAGTATTAAAACTATTAATTTAAGGTACATTCAGAACAGATACAAATGTACAAAATCATTGCCACTTCCTGCCATTGCCAACGTTTTTAACGACAGCCAAGCGATATGGATTCCTTTTTTTTTTTTATGTCCAGCTTCAAGAATTTCTCTTAAAAAGAAAATCCTGACAGTTCTGAATAAATAGGGAGGGAATGAATGAAAGATGGAAGGAATGAAGACTTGTTAAAGTCTGCTGAAATAAGTTAAGTAGAACATCTTTGTAATATTAGATATTAAACACACATCTGTATTAACCAAATGGCGTCTAACAAATGTAAATTATTTAATAAAATGTTTCCATTTATTTAATTTTATTTGAACAGTTGAACCTGTGTCCATTTAATTAACTACTCAGTTTAATCTAAATATATTTTTTTTTAATTAATTTCGATTTATTCCATTGTATTTTCATTTACTAAAATTTTGTATAAAATATAATACTGTTACACCCCTATATGTATAAACTTTAAATTTTCTGAGTTTGATGCATCAACCTTTGTAGCTATAAACTCAGTACAAAATACAATAAAACAGCCAGATGAGGATGAGTTCCCTTTTGAGTTTGGATTCTTTCTAGATTTCCTCCTTATAATCATCTCAGAGAGTTAGTTTTTGTCACTGTTGTCTCTGGTTCACTCATTCAGGATAAACATATCAGGGATGATTAGTAACGCAACATGTTTGATTTGTAATGTCATATATTAAATGTTACTAAGGTTACAATTGTATAAAAGGCAGTAGAATGGGGATGAAGCTAATTAGAACTGTGTGTTTTAAGGTTTGAATGCACACTTTCCAGCCAATCAGATTCGAGTATACAGACAGGTTTCATTTAGAAAGCAGTCTACATGCATTGTAACAGCACCCAGTCTGCTTCCACTGTAACACTGTAACTCTAGCACTATAACTTTACATTTGAATGTCAGGTTATAGTGCTACAGTTACAGTGTTACAATGTTACAATATTACAGTTACAGCGTTGAAATAGCACAAGGTTACAATGTTACAGTTGCTAAAATAGTATAAATGAGCAATATCACAATATTGCAATGATACAATGTTGGTGTTACAATGTTACAGTGTTACAATGTTCTGCAATGGTACAATGTTTGTGTTACGATATTACAGTGTTAAATGTTACACTATTAGTGATACAACCTAACAATATTAAATTTTTACAGTGTTAGTCTCGGAATGTAAGGAAGGTTATTTATTGACTTTATCTGGTAAATATTTCCGGTACATTTCCGGTTTGTTGTACATTTGCTCAAGTAACTGCCTTTTCCAATAAACGAACACATGGGATAATAAATAACTTCAAATTCTCAATTAACAACTCGAAGTCTGAAATTCCTGCTCCCAGCCGTGATGATATGACGTCACTGTGGAAACTGTATCTACACCAGGTAACTGAACAGCGTGGTTCTAACAAGGAGGCATCCATATTTTCCCGTTTCCCAAGCCGCCGGAGTGTGATTAGTGGATCAGGGCGCCCCCTGCTGTACGGAGTAATGATAAGCACACAAAAACAGGTCAGATAAAGAAAGATACCATTATTTTAAGGAATATCTTAGATGATTGATTTTATTTGTATTAGTAGTAGTAGTAATCACAAGTTATTTATAAATGTATTTTTGTTGTTTCTGGTTTTAGTGTATTGTTTAATTTTTTCTCAATTTTTCTCATGATTATAAGAACTAACCTGGGGAAGGAACCCATTTACAGAGTTGCCCTAAACTCGATGCCATGTCCACGCCTGGTTTCCTTCCTCCAAAAAAAATTTAATAATAATAATAATAATAATAATAATAATAATAATAATTAAAAGTCAGCAGTGCAGTATAATCATTCCGCCAGCAGGGGCGACACTGTGCAGCGCTGCAGTCCCTGGATCCGAGCGGGTCCGACTGGAAACAGGGCAGTATATCAGTAATCCACTGGTTTGGTCTACAGAATTATGCGGAAAATAACGGTACGTTCTTTTTTATTATTTTTTTAAAAGTTTATTTCTATTTGTATAAAACACACACACACACACACACACACACACCAAGTTTTGTAAACGGGAGACTGGAAGAGTCTAGAAATTTCTCTGTTGGCTGAATATATCGCAGTAGGAAAAGCATTGAAGGCTGGATTTTTATGTTATGTTGATATCATCATTCTTATTATGATGATTATTGTTATTATGTTCCTCTCCTCACTGCATCTCTCTGTAACGTGGTTCATGTGCGCAGTGTTTGTTATTGAAACACTGTAACACTGTAACATTGTAACATTGTAACACAGCCAAGGTGTCGGAGCTCAGCGCCAATTTCGAGGAAAGAAAGTTTTTGCAGCAGATTCGGTCCATTAGACTTTTCCTGGATTGCGCAATCCGGAAATCAGGAATCCGACACAATCCGGGGGTATAACTATAAATAATGATCAGACACATAATCACTTCACCAACACAACGTGTTTGTGTTTGTTTACAGCGAGTCGGATTTAGGCCAGACACTGTTCTGTGTAGAAATCCAGGCTGTTATGTGAACCTGAGTGAGAAAACGAATTCTCTGGGAATAAAATCTTTCTTTATACCGGTTAACAAACAGGTTAGATCATTTCTCCATTCCTCCACTTCTCCATTCCTCCACTCCTGTACTCCTCCATTCCTGTTCCCTGGGGCTCTGTATTCTTACTATACGGGGGTTGGGCTGGGGACGTGGCACCCTGTCGTCTTATTGAAGCATGTGTACATTCCTTACCCTTACACACTGATCTCACACTCTGGTTCTGATCGTTACAGCCAGACTGAGACCGATCTGGTTCTGGACCCAGTTTGAGCTCAGCATGGTTTCGAAAAATGAAGCAAGATTCGAAAAATGAAGCCAAATTAAAAATGTATGATATGATAGGTGGGGAGGTGGTAGTTTTAGTGGTTCTGGACTTTGGATTTGAAGGTTGTGGGTTCAAATCCCGGCCACACCAAGCTGCCAGTCCTGCAAGGCTTCCAAGCCCATATCTGCTCGGTTGTATGAATGAGATAACTGTAAGTTGTCATAAATGTAGGTCAGTGATTAAGTTATTGATTGGAAGGTTGGGAGGTTCAAGCCCCAGTATTGCCTTTGGGCCCTTGAGCAAGGCCCTTAACACTCTGTGCTCTAGGTGTGCTGCATCACGGCTGCCCATTCACTCTGACTTTAGTTTCCTAACATCGCTCGGATATGCGAAGAAAGAATTTCACTCTGCTGTGATGTACATGTGACAAGTAAAAAGCCTCGTTTTATTGATGTTTATTGTGTGCATTATTAAGAAAAAGACCTGAATATTTACACTGAAAATGAAGGCTGGATGTGACAAATGTCCCATAAAGAAGAAGTGAAACATTTTGCTTACATTTACATAATTAACATTATTTGTTTATGTTCTTCCCTCATCCTGAAAAAGGCTGATTTAAAGTAAACAGGACTCACCTTCTTGCTCCAAAGTCTGGTTTCGAAAGCTTGCATGCCCATTCGATGAGAATTTTCAATGTAACTGTCTGCAGCACAGACTTCCTGGAGTTGCCCACTGCCTTTGACATGTCATGGTTTAAAGATGAAGGACCTCTGGGTGAACTTTCAGGCTGGTTTTTTTTAGGGGAACATGGTGTAGTGGACACAGGTCCCCTGGTGGTCTAGTGGTTAAGATGCAGCGCTCCCACCGCTGCGACCCGGGTTCGATTCCCGGTCAGGGAACCATCCCCAGCCACTCTTAGTGCCGGTCCCAAGCCCGGATAAATTGGGGAGGGTTGCGTTAGGAAGGGCATCCAGCGTAAAACATGTGCCAAATCAAACGTGCGGAGGATCCGCTGTGGCGACCCCTAACGGGAGAAGCCGAAAAGAAAGTTTATGGTGTAGTGGACACAGGTACCTCGCTTCTTCTAGAAAAGCCGGGACAATTTGGTAACATTCATATTACCATAGTGCAAAGCGGTGGTGACTTTCCTTCGTCTAACAGTTCTTGCAGAAGGGTACTTAAGGAACTGGGTCCATATGATACTCATAATATTTGACATTCAAGAAACCTTTTACTTAGGACTTTTGTGTTTATGTTTAGCAGATGATCTGAACCAGTCATTTTGTTATGAGTTGCTCAGGTCTTCACTCCTGTCTATTTCTCCTGCATCATCAATTATGTCAACTTGACAGGTGTTTATGATCTGTGCTGGAAGCAGGAGTAATGAGTGAGTGTCAGCGATCTGACCGACTTGATGGTCAGACAAGCTAAAGAAACAACAGTTTTAGCATTTACTACTGATCAAAAGTGGTACATGAAGAACCAAAGAAGAACAAGTGGTGAAAAAGCGAGGGAACCAGGGTCATTGGAGCTCAAGTAATTTACGAAGTGGCATCAAAACGTTTCGAGACTAATGGAAGGAACGAGATCAAACCCCGAAAATGTTGTAACCATTCAGCAACTTGTGCATGATGATTGTCAGTGAACAGTTCACATGATCTCACTTCCGCACCCATCCTACTCGCCAGATTTGACTCTAGTGGACTTCACCCTCTCACCAATCAGGAAGAGGAAGACTTCCAGTACACAATCCAGAAGTGGCAGGAACGCTGGGGGCACTGTATTGCTGTGTAAGGGGGCTATTTTAAAAGTGATATGTAAACATAAATAAATACTTTCTTGTAAACAGAGCTAATCTCAACTTTTTGATTCCACCTCATAGATGGGGAGAAAAGACCAAAAGCTTCAATTTGAAAGACTAACATAATTTTTGTAGCACAAATTGCTAAAAAGTTAATACTGGCTAAGGTAGAATGGAGTCAGAATGCAAGACATCGGAGCTCGCTACATATACATATTTTGTAAATTACAATGTTCACTCCTGTACTCGGTTTTCTTTTACACACCGCACTGTGTAATATACAACAGGTTTAATGGCGGCGATATTTTGTGCTACACTGTCTTGTTGTCTTTGCACCAGGTTGCAGACGATGCACTTTATGTGGCGAGGACACTTACTAGTCCTGTGCTCTGTGTTTTTCTGTTATGTAGCTTTATGTTGTTAAATGTAGCATCAGGGTTCTGGAGGAACGTTGTTTCATTTTGCTGTGTACTGCATCAGATATATATGGTTCAAATGACAATAAAAGCTACTTGACTTGAGTTGACTTGACTTGACTTGACTTGACTTGAGTTGAGTTGACTTGACTTGACTTGAGTTGACTTGAATCTCCAACGAATCCCGGGATGCTGTAGCTGTGACATGTTACAATGCTTCCTAGCCATTGTATAAGGTGAAGCAATTTAAAGTATACAGGAGAATGCATGGGGTTTTAACTTTTAACTTTAACTTTTTAACCCTGTCCAATGTTTCCACACTAATGTATTTAGTAGTGTAAAAATCTATATAATTTTTGTATATTTATGTGTCTAGATGGGGACTTGGAGTGTCTGGTGTGTGTTGCTGATCAGCTCACTTCTTCCCTCCTGCTCCGCCCAAAATGACGTCTACACGTCTATCGGTCTGTTGATATTCATAAAACGGATTGCTAAGTCCATTGCATCATTATTCATTTAGCATAACATGCAATTAAACCCTTCTATTTATGCTATTTATGCATGTTATGTCAACAGGCCAAATGACAGATCTGCTGTTCGTAGAGAAGGACCTGGTGACGTCTCTGAAGGACTATATCAGAGCTGAAGAGCGAAAGCTGAAGCAGGTCAAACTGTAAGACGTTGACCGTGTTCCCTTTTTTTTGCTCATTGAAACCTTATTTCAAAGTAGACACTTTGAGTAGAAATATATGAGTCACAGAGTGTTATACGATTTATTGTTACATAGAAATGCTCTAAAGTCTATACCCTCTAATCTGTTAATTACAATGACACCAGTTACTTGTGTGTCTGTGAGCTCGTGTAATGCAGCATCAGCAGGATTTCAACTGATAACTAATGCAAACTGATGAAAATGAAGCCTTTTGATTCATGACAGTTCACATTATACAATTGTACATCAGTGCATCATGTTTGTTTCTCAATAAGATGGTCTTCTCTATTGACACGAACAAAAGACCATCTTAAGCCTCCTTCTTAAGTAAAACATTTCATGGAGGTGTGAATGTGTTTTCCAGCTGGGCTGAGAAACTGGAGACACTAACAGCCACTGCCACAATCGACCCTGAGGGTTTCCTTGGTCACCCAGTCAATGCCTTCAAACTGATGAAAAGGCTGAACACAGAGTGGGGTGAAATAGAAGACCTGGTGCTTAAGGACATGTCTGATGGTCAGTGTTTCATCTATTTTCCTTTAGATCCTAAAAATGTTTTACTCCATGCTAAACGTTCTGTCAAGGTTGCGTTGGACTGCATACAGTTCCCTCCGAAACTATTGGAACAAAGCGATGAAAAGATGAATTTGGGAAGAGAGTTCAGAATCTCAGCTTCATTTCCTGGTCTTTATATCTACATTTGTTGAACAACATGAAACACAAAAGACCATCCAATTGTTAAATGAGCAAAAGTATAGGAACGGGTAAATCTCAAAGTAAACTAAAGTGTTTCTTTCAGGTGTTGTGGTTTGTGGGTGGTTTCTCCAATCAATCTACTCTTCAGTGGGTGAAATACTCAGTTTGGCTAAGATCTGGTGATTGTTTTACATTCACAGATGAGTTTCTATGTTTTGGATTATGAGCAGACTCTTTCTTTTTCACGCTTTTGGCCTTTCCCTCGCTTTTGTTACAGGTTCACTTTGGTTTCAGAGCTTTTGTGGCATGTCTTTGTATTTATTTGCAGATTAAAATCTAGCCTTCCATTTCCTACTGGCTCGTGTTTCTATCATAGATCTCCATGTTGGCTTATCCTTTTTAAAAATCAATCTTCAGAGGTGACACTGAAGGTAAAACTCAACAAGATTTGATGTTGAGAGCCATTCGTTGTTGAAACCTTCAATCTAAAAGGATACACCTGGGTAACAAGAGACTCTTGTCAGTCACATGATCCAGCTTTTCTGCTCACCTACAGACTGGGTGGTTTGATACAAAATGCTTTGTTCAGTGTCATTTAGCACATGTACATATAAATACCAGGAAATAAAAGTTACAATTCTAACTCTCTGCTTATTCATCTTTTAATCTCAAACCCAAATTTCAATTGTTTTCAGCAAATACAAGTTAATAGTTCCCACTTTTCAGTTTTGGATATTTTAATTGAATCCTAAACTCTGTCTGGTGAGGCTAAATGTATTAAATAAACAAATCTTTCATCTTATACAGGGTTTGTTTCCAACCTAACAATCCAGCGGCAATACTTTCCTAATGACGAGGATCAGACGGGAGCAGCCAAAGCTCTGCTCCGGCTTCAGGACACCTACAAACTGGAAACACATGCTATTTCCACTGGAGATCTTCCTGGTGAGTGCACATTTTAGGATTGAGTTGGGGAAAAGAGAGTGCAAAATACACTTCTTATAAGTATAGTTAGGATATTTTGACATTGTCATGCAGGCTTAAATATGAGTTATTGGCTTGAACTTGGTTTGCTACAAATGATGGTTTGTGCTTTCATAGGCTTGCCTGCAGATGTGCCATATAAGAGCACTCTGACCGTGGAGGACTGTTTTGAATTGGGGAAAATTGCATACTCCGAAGCAGATTACTATCATACAGAGCTGTGGATGGCACAGGCTCTGAGACAGTTGGATGAGGGTGAGGTGTCCAGCATTGATGCTGTGACTGTCCTGGACTACCTGAGCTACTCTGTATACCAGCAGGGTGAGCTTGAGAAAGCCCTGGAGTATACCAAAAGACTATTGTCACTCGGTAAGTCCTGCCATAAGATTATTTAAATTGTAAAACAAAATACACAGTTGTGTTCACAATTGATAGAGTTACTGTCAGAACTCGGACTATTCTCTAGATATGGTGCTTCCTAGAGGTTGATAGATTTTACCAACAGCTAGGTACTTGCCGCTAACCGATTAATCAACTGTTTTTTTTCCAGTTTTTAAAATGGATCCTGGATAAAAACAAAGATAACTCCAGATAAAATATTACTGAACTTTATTTTTTAAAAGAAAAACAGTATGGAATCATGAAAATGTGCTAAATGAAATATATATATGAATTATATTAATAAAAAAAAAAAAATACAAAGACACATTTAAACTGAAACATAAAGTAACACTCCAAATAATTAAAAACAGTAACATGCAAAATGTATACACAAAAGATGCTGCAAATAAACAGATGCCTCTAGAGGTCACTCTCGTACTGTATAACACAACCCGGAAAAACTATCGGTGTGGATTTTTCGCAGATAGCTGATATTTCCAGCAATCAACTATTTTGGTGCTGATTAATCGGCAAGACCAATGAACTGGTTGACCTCTAGCGCTTAATGTTTTAATGGCTGGGTTTATTTATATAGTGTCATTAACAATGGACAATGTCCAGATGCACTGTAAAAGAAAACTCTTACTTCTGCCTCAACTATTCGAGGTACCAACAAACAGCCTTGACCATTTGATCAAAGTAATGTCTAAATGCTGTAAATGTAAGTATAAAGTATGCATTGCAGTTCATCATAGACCAAATTTTACTCAGGCAGTGCTTTATCAGGAAATAATAGTATTTTATAATAAAAGAATAGTTTAACTGGGACACAGTGTAGTGAAAAGGGTGACATGGTCATACTCTCTTCTCAGCTTGTTTATGCATCTAATGCAGCATCCAGACAGTAATGAAGTACAATTATGCAACATAGTGGTAACAAAATGTCTAATACCCTCTACAAACTCCTCCGTTTGTTTAAGCAGGGTATTTAAGTCTTTACCCAGTGCTGTCTCTGGGTTATGATGGGACCAAAATACAGACTTATACATTTCATGAATTGTATTACTATGTACAAGCAGGTATGAGCATAAATCCTGTGCTACAACATTTTTTATTTATAATCTTGGAGATGAAGGGGATTTTTACTATTTTACTATTTACTGGTTACGTTCCAAAACCGCCCGGCATATTAGGACACGTAGATCATCCCCCCAACACACTTTAAACACACACAGAGAACATTTGCAAGAATACAGTAATTATATTTTTATTGATACATTTCATTATTTCAACATAAAACAACATAAGACTGGGAAAATCAGCCAAACTAATTAGTTATGTGGCAAATGCAATTCCGCGATAAACCGGGTGTAAAGCGAGGGATTACTGTATTCTATAGCTGACAGGGTTAAGGTGAGGGTTTTTTTATTAGGTGTTTGGTCCAGTACCCAAGGTGAAGAATTTGATGAGGAAATTAGTGAAATCAGGCGAGTTAAACATTCTAATTGCTGATAAGATACAATTTTAATATTTGTATTTTTATATATTTGTATTTGTATATAATTATTTTAAAAAAGAACAGGATTATTTATGTTCAGCTCTTCTTAAAATGGAAAGATAAACTGCAGTGATTTTCAGTAGGCTCACCTTCTGAGCTCTTTGAAATACCAGCAGTATGTTTTGATGCCATTTTTTAAAGTGTTTTTATCTGTGTTATTATTTTTCTTTGAAATGGAGCTACATTATTTAGAGATTAAATTCTGTGGGGAATTGGGGTCAAATGCTGATCTGTGGGGTCAAATTGTACCATCAGATGGTGATCTTAAGAATTTTGATAAAACACGCATTAGCTGATATTAATGAATGTATTTGAACTAGCGTGTCAAGCATATAGTATGAATATAGCATGAATATAGCATGAATATAGCATGAATAAAAAAATTATAATTTTATATTATGACTATAAAACCTATAAAATAAATGAAACCATGGAAACCCAGGTTCAGCAGGCTTTGTTTATCTTGTAATGCAGTGTATAATTTATGGGATGCTTGTTGCTTTGTAGAAAAGGGCTGTGAATTATTTATGTGAAACTTTCTAACATCTAATATAATATTTCCTGCTGTACAGATGCAGCTCATCAGAGAGCCAATGGCAATCTGAAGTACTTTGACTACCAGCTGGCAAAGCAGAAAAAAGCAGAGACTGAGCAGACTGGAACAGAGGAGGAGAAAAAGGAGCGAGAGAAGAGAGAGGTGGACAAGGAGAAGGGCTTTTTTACAGAAAGGGGGAAATACGAGCAGCTGTGCAGAGGTGAAGGACTCAGGCTGGTAAGAGTTTAAAATCATTATGTGCCTCCTTTGTTTTAGAAAGTACAGAGGAAGAGACTTTACAGCCTTTAGCCGATATAATTCAGACCGTAGTCTTTGCATGCTGATTGATAGAACATATATGGCCTGGTACTGGACAGAGCGAGAGTATTTTTTAGAAAGATATTCCTTCAGTTGGTGGTGGAGAGTTCTTTCAGAATTACTCCAAACTCTTTCATAGATGTTTATTCGAGTTGATATCTGTGACTGTGACTCCTCAGTTAGCTACTGCTGTAGGATGTAGGACGGCTGACTTACAGGTGACCAAATTGCAGAGAAAATGAGCAAATAAAATTCATATGTATGCGTGTTTCTAATGAGGAAAGTGGTAGCACAATGGTTACGACATTGGACTTCTGATTGTAAGGTTGTGAGTTCAAATCCCAGCACCCTCAAGCTCCTGCTTCTGGGCTCCGGAGCAAGACCCTTAACTCTTAAAAAAGTAATTCTGTAATTCATATCCGAATAATGAACCTTCATTCAAAATCACTTTCTTTTTTTCCTCCGACTACCAACTAATCTAAAATCAAAGTCAAATGTGTCTGCTCAGGCGTTTTACAGGCCACAGGGCATCTTAAGCTTTTAGTTTCTGTTTATTGTAGTAAAAAGCATATTCTAGAAGAATCTCCACTCATTCTGTTTCTCTGTTTGTGTGTACAACCATGTTCTTTGAATAGTTAACTGTTCATTGAACCCAGTTAATTAGCTGGACTGATCTATGTTCAGCTTTTCAGGACTGGATTTCTAGTTTCTTACTGTTCATTCTGATCCACACAGACCCCACGCAAACAGAGTCGACTGTTTTGCCGTTTCTACGACAACAACAGGCACCCGTACTATGTGCTGGGCCCTGTGAAACAGGAGGATGAGTGGGACCGGCCTCGCATTGTACGCTTCCACAACATCATCAGTGAAAGAGAAATGGAAAAAATAAAGGAACTGGCTAAGCCCAGGGTGAGTTTGAGATCTACAGCTCTATCAGGTTATAAATGTTTACATTTAAAATCAGTTATGCATGTTATTTGATTACTGGTTATTAAATGGATCAGAGATCACAGATTTTCAAGACTAGCGCTAAGAATCTTATACGCTAATCTTGAAAAACAGACAAATTTTACACATCAGTTAATTACAAAGCTCAACCTGAACTAAAGAATTATTCCAAAAGTTGTGTTTTAGTTTTTGCACTGAATTCCCAAATTCCTCACTGAGCCATAAGATATTACAGGTAACTTAGATGTGATTTTGGTGCTGCTAATGCTAAAGAACTGCATTTGGTTTAACACCAAATGTGGCGTTATGCTGTAACATGCTGTTGTAATGCGGTTTTATAGATAATGCTATTGCCAGCACAACGTGGCCTTGTGGTTCAGGCTAAGACATGCGTTCATTTACGAAATATTGGCCCTCGTTTATCTAAATAAGTGCAAATGAATATATATATATATATATATATATATATATATATAATGTGTGAAATGTTTTTTCGAAATATTTACACATTTTGTTTAAATGAAAATCCTATAATTTTGAAAAAGTTTGTATTCTACCTTTAAGTGTGTGTACATTTAAAAACAAATGTAATGTTAGAAATGTAAAATTGAATACGACTTAATTTGCATGGATTGCTGCACTTTTATTTAGGATTATATTAAGTTTTAAGTGTAAAATTCTCATTTTTTGTACATTTATTTGATAAAATTTGGCGAAGGTCTTTATACTGAGTGACTTATAAGTAATCAGGAATCACAAAAAATCAGTCGCAACTATTTTAAGCCTCCGGTTTTCAAACCAAATTCCGCAGGGTTTACCAAAGTTTGGAAGAAACCTTTGTAAATCCAGCAGAGTTTGATTTTGGTTACATTTATACATTTTTTTTGAAAAGATAAATAAATGGGGCGCATTGAGGTTTAGTGTAAAGGGAGCATTTTAATCCCCAAACCAATGTACATAATTGGTATAGTGAGTAATTCGTCTCCTCTCGGCCGGTTGGCTTCACAGCTGCGCCGAGCCACCATTTCCAACCCTGTCACTGGTATACTGGAGACCGCCAGCTATCGTGTCAGCAAGAGGTAAGACACCTATAGGCGCATTTTCTTCACCACATTCTGCCTCAGCAACTTTAGCAAGACAGGACACACAGGGGGGCACTTCACACTTCTGCAAGCGTGTTGAAAATCCATTCCAAACGTGTTTTGTGGGGTTGAGGTTGGGGGGATTGTGCAGGCCACTTGAGTTCTTCCACTGAAACTTTGGCAAACCATGTCTTCATGGAGCTTGCTTTCTGTATAGAGGCACACTGACGATCTACACAGTAAAAACGAACCAATGTTCCTTCAGATGTAGCACTTAGAGACCTGAGGTTCTACACAAGAAAAATAAAGATCTTTAACAAGGACTACATAAAGCAACATAAACAACACCGTACTATAAGAACAATAGAACAGTGAAACTTAAAATTAAATTTAATGTAGATCAGTGGCATCTGTTCCAATACTTGTGGGCATACTATCATTAAAGGTGATGTGTTCTGTATTATTTGACAAATCTACACAAAATATCAGCAAACGAAAGCTGAAATTCTGATCTTTTGTCTCTCGTTCATCACAAAACCAAATGTCTTTATTGAAGAGCCAAAATGACCTTATACTGTGAGTGAGTGACTGCATACCCAATGGCTGTATTGTTATCGTTGTTCAGTAAATGATTAGGTTTCTCCTTTGCAATTCCTTGTAGGGCAGCCTAGTTTTTAAATCAGGCTTGAGGCTTTTCCCACACTGATTTTACAGCCATCTTGAAACTGGTGCTTTTTTTGAAAGGAGTGTGCAGGCTGTTCCTCTAGGTGTCGCTAGTCATGTTAGGGTTGCAAGGCTGAGCTGATTTAGTTCTTGTAAATGCAGATGTTCCCTGCAGATGTCAGGTGCTGCTCACCAAATGAGATGTAAATGGGAAATCTTTGTGGGCATGCTTGCTCTTACTCTTTCCCTCTTTTCCTCTTTTCCTCTTTCTGTCTTTCTCTCTCTCTCTGTATTCGCTGTGCCTTCTTCTTAGCTCAGGCGTGCCACTGTGCATGACCCCCAAACAGGGCAACTCACCACAGCCCAATACAGAGTCTCCAAGAGGTAAGGGGCTGAAGGTGAAGTGTAGAAGGTCAGGATGTGTGTGTCTATTTATTTTTTCTGTGGTGATGCTCTTGCCATACGTTTCTAGTCTTCTGATTTGAAGCACATCCATAACATGATGCTGCCATTAGCATGCATGCTGCCACCAGGTGGCTGCTGCCACCAGCATGCTTCAAATTAAAGGTGGTATTGCGCTTACTCTTGTTCATGTCCGGTCAATTAAATTTGTCACAATAGTGCTTCATGCACCTGAACTCAATTTTATGTCTTAGCTAAATCAGATCTTTTGATTTTAATAAAAAAATGCTGTGCCTATTGTTTATACATTATATGGACAAAAGTATTGGGACACCTGACATGTCCAGCCATGTGCGGTTCTTTCTCAAACCATTACCACAAAGTCAGAGGCACACAATTGTATTGGTTGTCTTTGGATGTTGTCACTTTAAGTTTTACCTTTACTTCAACTAGGAGACCCAAACCTGTTCCAGCATGACAATGCCTCTGTGCACCATACAACTACATGAAGATATGGTTTACATGGTATGGAATGGAAGGTCTTGACTGGCCTGCTGTAGATCTCTGAAACACCCTTTGGGATGAGTGTGAATGCTGACTGCACCCCAGGCCTCCTCGCATCACCTCATCTCTACATCAGCACCTGACTTTACAAACACCTTTGTGGCTAAATGAGCACAAATGTCCACAGGCGTACTCCGAAATCTATTAGAACATTTTCCCAGATGAGTGGAGGTTACTGAAACAGCAGTCAGATGATCAAAACACATATATACCAATCTTAAGTTCAGGTGTTCACAAACTTTTGTCCATTTAGTGAATCAGTTTCTGTCACTCCTGATTGATTTGTCTCTAGTTTTTTATTTTGTTTGGGTCTTTGTCAATGTTTGTAGCATGAGGAAGTATCTGCAAGCCAATCAGGTTGCTCAGGTAGTCCAGCTCCTCCAGGATAGCACATCTATACATGCTGTAACAAGGAGGTCTGGTTCAAAGCAGTTTCAAAGCATAGAGGAGATGCCAGGAGACATGTCGTTACATGAGAAAAGCTGTACAGGGCTGTAGAAGAGCAACAGCCTAGCAGAAGGATTGGTATCTGCTCCTTTGTTCTAGGGGAGGGACTGACAGAGCCAGAGAAAATGACCTTCAGCAGGCTACTGGTTCAACAGGTCCATTAGACTGTCAGAAACAGACTCCATGAGGGTGGCTGAGGGTCTGATTTCCTCTAGCGGTTCCTGTGCTCAAAGCCCAACACTATGGATTGGTATTTTGCCAGAGAGCATTTTGGCAGGTCCATCACTGGAGAACTGATTAAACGGTTTGGCAGTGGGTCAGTCATGGTTTGGGAGGAATTTCCTTGGTGGGACACACAGACCTCTACATGCAAGCCCTTACTGCTGTTCATTAGCAGAGTTAGAACTTAGACCTCAGAGCCATTGTTAGACCTTACACTGATACAGTGGGTTCCTCCTGGTGCATGACAGTTTGTTGCCAGTTTTTGGTTATGTAAGATGGAGAACAGGAGAGAACCACTAGAGAAAATGAGTTCCCTACTCATTAGAAACATATTATTGTGCTTTTAACTCTGCTAGTTTTTCTTTACTAAAATGGGAAAACACCCAGCAATGATCTCCCTACATAAGACTAGTCTATTCTAAAGCTTATTAATTACACACCTCATGCTGTCATTTCCTCTAAAAATCACTAAAAAACTCATTCTTGGCAATGATGATTTTACCCGTATATGATTGTGCCTGTTTTTACTACTTATACAGAGAAAGACTGACTGATTTGGTTTTCTGCTTGCAGTGCCTGGTTAGCAGCATATGAGCACCCAGTGGTGGACCGCATTAATCAGAGAATTGAGGACATTACAGGTTTGGATGTCAAAACTGCAGAGGAACTACAGGTGCGACATTATGTGTTTGTCTGTGTTTTAGCAAATGATTTTGTTGCTATTCTGAAAAAATCGAAATTTCTGCATTTCTTTAGCCCCTTCCATAACGAGGTACTCCAAAAGAGCTCAGGTGCTTCCTGTTTGTTCTGATTAGCTCTTATTTCTGGACTCAACAATTCACAGTGCATTAGTCAGACATTAAACTAAAGCTAAGATCTGAACCTTAAAACAACTTTGTAGGACCTAAATATGACAGTTCATAGATGCTCCCATTCATTCTGATAAACATGAGAGAATCTAACTGGAAAAAAAAAAAGAAACTGCTCAAAAAGAAGACAAAAGATAATTATTGCCAGAGGGGTTTGTTCAAAGCTCTAATTACATATCTAAATTTCAGCTTTGTACATTTGTGAAAATCTTGACTTACACTCACCGGCCACTTTATTAGATACACCTGTCCAACTGCTTGTTAACGCAAATTTCTAATCAGCCAATCACATGGCAGCAACTTAATGCATTTAGGCATGTAGACATGGTCAAGACGATCAGCTGCAGTTCAAACCGAGCATCAGAATGGGGAAGAAAGGTGATTTAAGTGACTATAAACGTGGCATGGTTTTTGGTGCCAGACGGGCTTGTCTGAGTTTTTCAGAAACTGCTGATCTACAGGGATTTTTACGCACAACCATCTCTCGGGTTTACAGAGAATGGTCCGAAAAAGAGAAATTATCCAGTGAGTGGCAGTTCTGTGGGCGCAATGCCTTGTTGATGCCAGAGGTCAGAGGAGAATGGCCAGACTGGTTCGAGCTGATAGAAAGGCAACAGTAACTCAAATAACCACTCGTTACAACCGAGGTATGCAGAAGAGCATCTCTGAACGCACAACACGTCGAACCTTGAGGCGGATGGGCTACAGAAGCAGAAGACCACACCGGGTGCCACTCCTGACAGCTAAGAACAGGAAACTGGGGCTACAATTCGCACAGGCTCACCAAAATTGAACAATAGAAGATTGGAAAACGTTGCCTGGTCTGATGAGTCTCGATTTCTGCAGCAAAATTCGGATGGTAGGGTCAGAATTTGGCATCAACAACATGAAAGCATGGATCCATCCTGCCTTGTATCAACGGTTCAGGCTGGTGGTGGTGTAATGGGGTGGGGGATATTTTCTTGGCACACTTTGGGCCCATTAGTACCAATTGAGCATCAATGCCAGAGCCTACCTGAGTATTGTTGCTGACCATGTCCATCCCTTTATGACCACAGTGTACCCATCCTCTGATGGCTACTTCCAGCAGGATAACGCGCCATGTCATAAAGCGCGAATCATCTCAGACTGGTTTCTTGAACATGACAATGAGTTCACTGTACTCAAATGGCCTCCACAGTCACCAGATCTCAATCCAATAGAGCACCTTTGGGATGTGGTGGAACGGGAGATTTGCATCATGGATGTGTGGCCGACAAATTTGCAGCAACCGCGTGATGCTATCATGTCAATATGGACCAAAATCTCTGAGGAATAATTTCAGTACCTTGTTGAATCTATGCCACGAAGGATTAAGGCAGTTCTGAAGGCAAAAGGGGGTCCAACCCGGGAACTAGTAAGGTGTACCTAATAAAGTGGCCAGTGAGTGTATATCCATGATAAATGACACATTATGGATTATTGTGTATAGGCTGATAAAATGTGCCAAAACTGAAGGGGTTGAATAATTTCTTACCCTGAACTATTACAATTTATAATATATTATGCATATTGTCTCTTTCTTCAGGTGGCTAATTATGGTGTCGGAGGCCAGTATGAGCCGCACTTTGACTTTGGACGGGTGAATAACTTTGTCATTTTACTTTAACAGCTCTCAGCATTAGAATTAGTAAATATGAATCTCAGTTTCCTATGGAATCCCATGCAATGGTTTCAGCACTGCTTTATTTTCTCCCACGGAGCTGCACATTGATTTCTATCAAAGAATCTCATTCAATCAAGTTAATTAAATGAATGAAGAACATATTCACTTCTCTGGAATGATTAAAGGCAAATGATTTGGGACAGTAAAATGTGTAGGATCATAAAATCTATAATAATAATAAGTCATGTAAAGTACAGAGAATTGTGAAACGCTGGTTTATAGAGGTATGAAAATAATTAATTTGGGTTTTTACACACAAAAGAAATCACTATGAATTAAAAAAGTGTTTATTTTACTATATAAAAACCAATTTTTAAATGAAAGAGTTTACTGAAGTAACTGGAGCAGGAGCCTTCTATTGGAAGCTGTTTGAAATGATTTCCAGACGATTACTGAGAGTTTAAATGCAACTCGAACATTTATTGTTTTCTGTTCATACTAATCCTAACTTTATACTTTATGATCTCTGCTAGAAAGACGAGCCAGACGCCTTTAAGGAGCTCGGCACAGGGAACCGCATTGCCACCTGGCTCTTCTATGTGAGTGAGTTTAGGGCAATTAAACTTTGTACTTGTTTTCCTTCTCATATGAGGCTGATATTTTACATTACTGTTAGAAGAAGTGGCCTAACATGGGCGAATGTTTCTTCTGTAGATGAGTGATGTGGCAGCAGGTGGTGCCACAGTCTTTCCAGATGTCGGAGCAGCTGTAAAGCCAATGAAGGTACAGCATGTCCATGCGAGTGGAACAGGACTTGTCTTAGTCAATCCTGATTATTACAATTTTCTGAAGAAACTCCTTTTATTGATTTGTTGTGCAGGGTACAGCAGTGTTCTGGTATAACCTCTTCCCAAGTGGAGAGGGAGACTACAAAACAAGGCATGCTGCATGCCCAGTACTTATGGGCAATAAGTGGGGTGAGTGAGCAATAGGTCATCTTCATTTCAGCTCCTATTCTCTTACACTACATGTGCTTTTTTTATGTATACATCTCATTTCTAGTTGCAGTTAATCATTACTTGTTTGTTTTTAGCAACAAACAGCATCATTTGCCATTTTTCTTTTAGATTTAAATCTGTTGAAATGGTTCCTTCTGTTAAACATCATAGTAACTGCACTAACAATGGCACTCCTTTGTTCATAACCATGAAGCTTTTTACTGGAACATTGGAGAACTTTTAAATCCCTTTCTTTCATCTTATTTCTTTGTTTTCAATTTTTTTTCTCTCTTTTTTTATGTAGTCTCAAACAAGTGGATCCATGAAAGAGGTCAGGAGTTCAGAAGGCCCTGCCTTAAGTCAGACTGATGATAACCGTCCTCATCCCGTCGTCCATCTCACGTGTGTCAGATGAGACCTTAGAGATTACACCCTGATGACACCCCCATCCCCTTCCACGTTGGCCTTCAACAATCATCTGCCATATTTTAGTTTTTATTTTAATGTGCGTGTGTCTGCCAGCAAATTGATGCCATTGGTGCCTTTTATCATCAGCTCAGAATAGCAGCAGAGAAGAAAGCTGTCACGCATGACACTCCAACTTTCCAGGTCTTAATATAGCTACGGGGTACTATAGGGTAAATCTCAAACTTTTATACACGGTACCAGATTGAACCGAACTCACAAATGAAAAGACAAGACGTTTCAAACATAAACCTCCTTCATCAAAGCATTTCTTGCACAAAAACTCTACACTCCAAATTGTATCTATTTCTGTGGATAGAAGTGGGATGTAGGTAGAGCAGGTAGTGTGTGAGATTCCAGTGGAGTACTTTGCAATATGTTCTTCTCACTTTGTGTGTTTATGTGTAAAGATTAGAATTATTGCACTGATTATCCTGTAGGAAAGTGGACTGGAACTAAGGCTTATAAGTCTGAATACAGGGCTTTATACTCTTCTTTTTTTTAATGTCCATCATACCCCTCTTTTCCTCCCTCTCTCTCCACCACTCTTAAGCCCTCACACACATATCCACCCACCCCCTGTCCCATCTGATGCCAGGAACACTGTACAAGGCTTCACTTGCACTGAGGTCATTCACATCAGGGCAAACAAAATGACATGTTTTAAACCAAAGGTACACTGTTTGTTTAAGGTTATTCTTCCCTCAAGAATTAAAGAACAATACATGCCCAAGAATTAAAGATATCCATCTGCGGGCTTTTCTCTCTTTTCGTTTGAGACTGTAACACTCTGTAACATGACTCCATTTCTCTCTCTCTCTCCTGTTATCCGATCAGGAAATAAAGCCTCTATTTATATCATTTAATGTAGTCTTTTCACTCCAGTGAAGATTTGTGCTCAAATGCTGTACAAATATGTGAACATTGTTTACTACAGAAATAAAGAATCCTCTGGTCTATTGATCTGTTACTATGCCTTTATTGTGTCAGTATATAATCTTGTGGCATCCCTGGAATAAGCAAGTGTCCAGGAATAAATCAGAATATGACCATTTTTCACTTATGGGTCTGGGATTTTATAATCGGCCGCATGCGATCCTTCGCGCACTCGTCCAAAGCACCCTAACAGCAGATCCACTGCCGCGTTGGCTGTCCAGTGAACCTCTTCCTCTCTTTTGGCTTGCTTTGGGTTCACCTCCACGATATCAATAGCAGACAGGAGCCCTGTTTGTGAAACACCATGCAATGGGTGGGTCATACCACTACATTTCATATATAAACTTGAGACCATGTATTCTTTATTGCATCTATGCCTTACAGGTCAACAGCTTTACATGCCTACATCATTCACATGCTTTTCATATTATTCTAAATGCAAATCAGTGTGCTGTTCTCACCTGTTTGACACAGATACTCAGTGATGTAGATGCCCTCCCTGTATGTCAGGCCTCCTATCACAGGGGTCCCAGTGGCTGGTGCCACTGAGGGATCCAGGGCATCGATATCATAACTCAGGTGGATGGGGTTTTTTATTCTGTTGGTCAATGCATGCTTTTATTATGGTAGATCTTCTATATAGATATTATTAGTTTAAACGTGTGACAGACAATAACGACGTTAGGAAACGAATACTTACTTTGAAGAAATGTAATCACAAGTCTGTTCCATAACCTTGGCAATTCCAAGACTATCTACCTCTGTCATTGAGAAAGTCTTAATACCCAGGTGTTTCAAGATGTAACTGAAATATAGCAGATTTTAGGGTTTTATAGTCAATATGGACAAAAGTATTGGGACATTTACCTACCTGTAAAAATACAAATATTTAATCTGTAACTGTATAATAAATATTGATAAGGAACTCACTGTTCCTCTGGGTCTACATCTCTGAGTCCAATGTACACTATATCTTTTGCTGCTATGCAAGGCTTGATCCATGAGAAGGTTGGCATGTGAGGAATCTAAAAGACAGAAAGACAAGAAAATAAGACATTTTTATTGAGAACTTTTTTTTATTGAGAATTCTCTCTCTCTCTCTCTCTCTCTCTCTCTCTCTCTCTCTCTCTCTCTCTCTCTATATATATATATATATATATATATATATATATATATATATATATATATATATATATATATATATAAAATTTTATTTATTTGCAGTTATTTATATGCAATATATTTATATGAATATATATTATATGCAAATAATGTTGCTTGTAGTTGTTGTAGTGTCATAGAAAAATAGCTGACCCAAGGTAACCGACACAGTGACTGTTCTGAAAAACAGGCATCATTAATTATCCTTTATTAAAGAAGAAGGGAAGCAAATGTTTCACACAATGTTATAACATATATTGGCTTCTGAGTTGCTAAGTAAACTGGGCTGAACAACAGAGGTAGTTTGATTAGTGAAGCAGTATCTGAGTGAACTTTTGTACCAGTATGATCCTCCACGCCTACTTAGATCAAAAGGTGCTGGCTATCTGTTGGTTCCTCCAATAATGAAGACTACAGCAGGGGGCAGATCTTTCTCTTATAAAGCCCCACAGTTATGGAACAGCCTTCCAACCAGTGTTCGGGACTCAGACACAGTCTCAGTGTTCAAGTCGAGGTTGAAAACGTATTTATTTAGTCAAGTCTTTGATCAGTAGATTTTTTTCTTAGGTAAAGGCTCAGATCTGGAGGGAACATGGATATAGAGTGTTTGGTGAACTGGGATATTTGTATGCTGTCGTCTCCTCACATTCACACGTTCACTCAGGTTTGTTGACGGTGGTGTGGTGGGTCGTCTTTTATCCCAGAGATCCCTCATGTCTGTGTTGCCTTCTGGTTCTCCCTTTTAGTTATGCTGCCATAGCGAGTCTTGCCGGAGTCCAAACTGCACAGTGATATTAACTTTCATACAACAATAAGGACACTTAATAATCCATATCCTTCTCTTCCTCTCTCTCTCTCTCTCTCTCTCTCTCTCTCTCTCTCTCTCTCTCTCTCTCTCTCTCTCTCTCTCTCTCACCACAACTCCCTGTATCTCTCTCACTACAACTCCCTGTATCTCTCTCTCTCTCTCTCTCTCTCTCTCTCTCTCCACAACTCCCTGTATCTCTCTCTCACCACAACTCCCTGTATCTCTCTCTCTCTCTCTCTCTCTCTCTCTCTCTCTCTCTCTCTCTCTCTCTCTCTCTCTCTCTCACCACAACTCCCTGTATCTCTCTCTCTCTCTCTCTCTCTCTCTCTCTCTCTCTCTCTCTCTCTCTCTCTCTCTTGGTCGAGTTAAACATGCTCCTGAGGTTCCAGTGACCACTGTTCCTGCCCTTCTCCCCTCCGTGGATCTTCCCACTTCGTCCAGGCCTGCCTCTGGATAGTGTTTTCTCTGACTGGAGGCCACTCTGTGCAGCTGGGGAAGGTTTGTCATCAACGCCTTGGGTGGTTCCATGAAATTCCGGAGTAAGAACGGGAGCTTTGAGGATGGATTGGACTGTAGATGATGTCAACAGTGACTCCTACACTGACTCAGGAATACATTTCGATTTTGATCATCATCACTGCACCCCGCAACATTGTATACCTGCCACAAATGGACATTCGGTGTAACCCAGATGAGGATGGGTTCCCTCTTGAGTCTGGTTCCTCTCAAGGTTTCTTCCTTATGCCATCTCGGGGAGTTTTTCCTTTACCACAGTCGCCACCGGCTCGTTCATCAGGGACAAACTTACTCATAAAGAACATATTCATTTTTAATCACCGCATTATCTGTGTAAAGCTGCTTTGAGACAATGTTCATTGTTAAAAGCGCTATACAAATAAACATGAATCGAATTGAATTTAAAAGTTGATTGGAAAGGGAAAGACGTACTGTATAAAGAAGTGCAGCAGATTATAGGATTCTCGGCTACAATCATCTAAAAAGCTTTAAAATGGCAACAAATACCCGAAACACAGAAAGAAAATGAGCAACTACTGTTGAAACTGATTAAAGGATAGTCAGAATGCCAAAGATTCAGCCTATCATTTCCAAAACGATCAAAGATGATCTGCAATTAAATACAGTTAGAGTAAGAAGACGTTTGTTAGAAGTTTAGCTATCAGCAAAAAGCCCCTGCAAAGTGGCACTGATGAAAAAACAGCATGAATCGGTTAAATTTGCCAAACAGAAATGGCTCCATTCAATAGTCTGAGAGTGAAACTGTTATTTGGGGTCTGAACTCAAACCACAGTACACTATAAAGACATTAGTGCATGGTGGCACAAAATCATGCTATGGATGTTTTACATACAAACAGGGATCATGGATCAGTTTGAATACATCAAAATGTTTAAAGAGTTTATGTGTTCTTATGCTGAAGAGGAAATGCCTCTGATATTTGGTGTCTCAACAAGTCAACAACCCCAAACACACAAGTAAGCAAGCAACATCTTGGTTCCACACAATCCCTGACGTCAACCCCATTGAAACCTTGTGGAGTTAAATTTTGGAATGTAGTTCATTCATCCTGGGGTGAAATCCCTGTTTCTAGGTGAAAAACATTAGTTATGCAATTAAATATTAGTTCAGTAATTTAACGTTAAAAAGAAAATCAGTTTTTATAAATGTTTGAAGAGAAAATGAAATGTATTGCTTGATAAAAATGACCTGCTGAAATGTGTTAATGCTTCGTTTTGGAATTAAATCTGTAATATTTTCACTGCATTTGACATAAAAGTTATTAGAAATATTTGCACTTTTATTCAGATAAATTTACATTTATTTTTTAATATATAAAATATATGCAAATATTTCTAATAACTTTTATGTATTATATTAATAATATTCACACTATTTATTTGAACACTACTGTACATAGTGCTGGAAACACTGCTTAGGACAGATAACGACCATGTAAACATGTCTATGTAGTAAGTAGTAAGTTATCTCATCTTATCAATGGGCCACACACATTACTGAGCAAATTTCTACAAAAATACACCAGAATACAGCTTTTATAATCAAATTTTCTATTGGTCTTTGCTGAATGTGATGTGGCCTACTTTTATTAGCAAACAGGTCAGATGCATGACTGTTATACTTTCTTCGATTCACCTTAGCGCACAGCTCATGGATCAGGTAGGACATGGGCTGCCCGTGGATGTTTCCCGTCGGACTGGTCAGAGGTGTGTTAATATCAGCATGGGCGTCCACCCAGACCACCTTCAGCTCAGGTCTACAGGCTGCATGGCCATGGATTGAACCAATTGCTAAACTAAAGGAACCAAACAAATAAAAACAGACACTGTAACAAGCCTGCAAAAGTTATTGTTAATTCATCAAATTCCATGGAATTCGTTTATAACTTGCTGAACCTGTGATCTCCCCCAAGCATCACACAGGTGTGGCCATCGTTCTTGACTCTCTGCACAGCATCAGCAACCTGTTTGTTGGCGAGACCAACCGCCTGGGGTCGTTTTGTACTTCCGAAGGGCTCATCATCGGGCAGGTCTTCAAATTTTAGATTGCCATAATCTTTAACGGCACAACCTGAAAGAGACAGCTTGGTTATTTTATTTATACATGCACTTACCAGCACTTTACTAATAACACCGTGCCATGTATTTATATAATTAACCAAACATTTAACAGCAGGAAACATATCGTATAACCATGCATTAATATTCACACCAGTTAAAAAACACACACACACACACACACACACACACACACACACACACACACACACACACACACACACACACACACACACACACACATATGGGTAAATGAATTTCTAGCAAGGCATCATCAGTATCTGAAGTGTTGGCGACCAGCATTTCTAGCATTTGAATGTTTCTATAACTGAGGCTGATGCAATTTGCATGAAAACTTTTAAATATGTAATATAAATGAATATTTTTTTCCAGCAATGCAAATATGTTAAAAAGGATGCATCACGATACAAAATGCCAACTTGTATCCGATGTACACTTTTGTAAATCGATGCATCACCTCGAGAAATTGGAGAAACTCGGGATGTGATAAACCACAGTTTTAACAGGGGGGCAAACACTTTGGTTTTCCCTCAATAATAAAAACCCTAATTTAAAACCTGCATGATGTGTTCACTTGTGTTATCTTTTACTAATATATATATATATATATATTAGTTTGATAATCTGAAACATTAAAGTGGGACAAACATGCAAATAAATAAGAAACCAGAAAAAGGGCCAACACTTTTTCACACCACTGTATAAAATGGGGGCATTTTACTGCCTAAAGGTATATTACTGGCATTTTAAAGGCATTTAAGTGTCTAAAATATAAAGCTTTTATTAGTCTTGACACAAACCATTAATTAGGGGGAAAAAAAGAGATTTAAATAAATAAATAACAATATGATAATTTGAGTTTTTTCATGCAGAAAAGTTTTTATTGTTAAATGTAATATTTATGAGCAGCTGTAAAAGTGTATAAATTCAGCCATGTGTTTACATCAAACCTTTTAATCGTTTCTATGAGTTCATGAGTCTTTGCATACATGAAAAGTTTCTAGCTTTAACAGTGCCAGCGTGGTCACAAAGCCATGTCCATGAAGACATGGTTTACCAAAGTTGGAATGGAAGAACTTAATGGGCTGGCACAGAGCCCTGACCTCAACCCCACTCAACATCTTTGGGATGAACTGGAACACCTACAGAACTCCAAACCTCATCACCAACATTAGTATCTGTTCTCACTAACGCAGGCAAATCTCCCATGAGTGGAATACCCAAAAATCTAGTGCAACCTGATAGCATTGAAGTGGTTTGTTGAGATGTTCAACAAGCCCATATTGGTGTTTTGGTAATGCGGCCCCACTAAATTGTGTCCCATTGTGTGTCGTACATTACAAATGCAGTTTTTTAGCCATATATTCTGGGGGGTGGGGGGTTTGTGAGATGCCTGAAATCTGTTTTAAGTTCTTGGAAATTCTTCTCAGTGTTCTATTTAGTGAGCCTAATGAGTGACTGAAATGCAAACTAAAAGCATAATCTAGAAAAATAAAACAGGCTGCAGGAATTCTAGACGATAAATAAATCACTCATAATAGAAGGCTGTGTTACTGATTGCACTTGTATCTCTCCACTGCTGCATGCAAGGAATAAACCAACTCAGTAATGACTTCCTAATTTTACTGTTACAGGAGGTATGTGCAATATGTACCTCTACCACACACACACACACACACACACACACACACACACACACACACACACACACACACACACAAATGTGGGTGTTGCAAGGTCAACAAGCTCTGTCCTATCAGACACCAACTTGTGTTTCATTTCAACACACAAACAAACATTTAATGTTAATAGACAGCCAGATTCCAGCAAGACATCGTACGTAACACCTAATGTTGGTGATGAACCTTTTCTACCGCTTGTGTGTAAAGACATGACTCTGATGATCATAGTTATAAAATGACATTTTACTGTCTAAAATGTGGAGCTTTCTTTAATGCATTTCAATTTGAACAATTTACACAGTTTTGACATATACTGAAAATAAAATTGCATTATTTTACCAAGCAGAATCTTACAGTAGGATATTTCAGTAGAATATTTTAGTAGAATATTTTAGTAGAATATTTCAGTAGAATATTACTGTAGAATATTTCAGTAGAATATTTTAGTAGAATATTACTGTAGAATATTTCAGTACAATATTACTGTAGAATATTACTGTAGAATATTTTAGTAGAATATTACTGTAGAATATTTCAGTAGAATATTACTGTAGAATATTTCAGTAGAATATTTTAGTAGAATATTACTGTAGAATATTTCAGTAGAATATTTTAGTAGAATATTACTGTAGAATATTTCAGTAGAATATTACTGTAGAATATTTCAGTAGAATATTACTGTAGAATAATTCAGTAGAATATTTTAGTAGAATATTACTGTAGAATATTTCAGTAGAATATTTCAGTAGAATATTACTGTAGAATATTTCAGTAGAATATTACTGTAGAATATTTCAGTAGAATATTTCAGTAGAATATTTTAGTAGAATATTACTGTAGAATATTACTGTAGAATATTTCAGTAGAATATTACTGTAGAATATTTCAGTAGAATATTACTGTAGAATATTTCAGGAGAATATTTTAGTAGAATATTACTGTAGAATATTTCAGTAGAATATTACTGTAGAATATTTCAGGAGAATATTTTAGTAGAATATTACTGTAGAATATTTCAGGAGAATATTTCAGTAGAATATTACTGTAGAATATTTCAGGAGAATATTTCAGTAGAATATTACTGTAGAATATTTCAGGAGAATATTTTAGTAGAATATTACAGTAGAATATTTCAGTAGAATATTACTGTAGAATATTTCAGGAGAATATTTTAGTAGAATATTACTGTAGAATATTTCAGGAGAATATTTTATTAGAATATTACTGTAGAATATTTCAGAAGAATATTTTATTAGAATATTACTGTAGAATATTTCAGTAGAATATTACTGTAGAATATTTCAGGAGAATATTTTAGTAGAATATTACAGTAGAATATTTCAGGAGAATATTACAGTAGAATATTTCAGGAGAATATTACTGTAGAATATTTCAGAAGAATATTTTATTAGAATATTACTGTAGAATTTTTCAGTAGAATATTACTGTAGAATATTTCAGGAGAATATTTTAGTAGAATATTACAGTAGAATATTTCAGGAGAATATTACAGTAGAATATTTCAGGAGAATATTACTGTAGAATATTTCAGAAGAATATTTTATTAGAATATTACTGTAGAATATTTCAGGAGAATATTTTATTAGAATATTACTGTAGAATATTTCAGAAGAATATTTTATTAGAATATTACTGTAGAATATTTCAGTAGAATATTACTGTAGAATAATTCAGAAGAATATTTTATTAGAATATTACTGTAGAATATTTCAGTAGAATATTACTGTAGAATATTTCAGGAGAATATTTTAGTAGAATATTACAGTAGAGTATATCAGGAGAATATTACAGTAGAATATTTCAGGAGAATATTACTGTAGAATATTTCAGGAGAATATTACTGTAGAATATTTCAGAAGAATATTTTATTAGAATATTACTGTAGAATATTTCAGAAGAATATTTTATTAGAATATTACTGTAGAATATTTCAGTAGAATATTACTGTAGAATATTTCAGGAGAATATTTTAGTAGAATATTACAGTAGAATATTTCAGGAGAATATTACTGTAGAATATTTCAGGAGAATATTTTAGTAGAATATTACAGTAGAATATTTCAGGAGAATATTACTGTAGAATATTTCAGAAGAATATTTTATTAGAATATTACTGTAGAATATTTCAGGAGAATATTTTATTAGAATATTACTGTAGAATATTTCAGGAGAATATTTTATTAGAATATTACTGTAGAATATTTCAGAAGAATATTTTATTAGAATATTACTGTAGAATATTTCAGTAGAATATTTTAGTAGAATATTACAGTAGAATATTTTAGTAGAATATTACAGTAGAATATTTCAGGAGAATTTTACAGTAAAATATTTCAGTAGAAGTGCACTAATGTATGTTGAGCTGAAGTCCTACTGAACTTCAGTTATATTTCTAAATTGAGGTGTCAAGCTAATAATAAAGCCCTAAATTTTTTTGCAACATGCTGCAACATGATCTCAAAGCTATTATGTCAGTCCTGGGTTTGTTGCTGTATTAATGAGGATTGTATTTGACTAGAAGCTCCACAATTTGAACTGTTTTTGCATAACTTGTTTGACCAAGTTTTAGTCATGAATTTACATCAGGCTGTACAATGCATATCATTCCACCTAAACACAGTTTTCCTTTTTTTTGTAGACAAAAAAACATTATAATTAGTCAATAAACACTTTGGCACAAAGTGTGCATTGTGTACTGTCCACAGAGTGTGTATTGTCTAACAACACAAAACAGGACAAAACTGTCTAAAATAAAAGCAATGAATAGACTTTTAATTTTCAGCACAGCAGAAGGGAATCCGTTACCTTGAACTTCAAGTTTCTTCACCAGTCCAGCTTGTCGAATCACATCTGGACCCAGTTGGACACCATCCCGGGGCTGTTTCAGGACATTGTTACTTCATTTATTGATTATTATTTTAATGGGTTTAGAAATAAAAAGTCTGAATTCTAAAATGAAAGCGCACCTGTCCTCTGGAAAAAGGTGCTCCGATTATTCCCACAGAATGGAGTTTCCTCCGGAATGTTCTGAACGCGTGGTTTACACTCGTCATTGCGATGCTGATGCTGTGTATGCGCGCGCTCTGAACGCCTCTGCAGGCGAGATCATACAGCGGCTCGTGCGCGTGGATCTGCTCTCACACTTCCACAGCGCATCTGCCCTCATTCCTTCAGCGCGTTCAGGACCCCCCCCCCCCTCCTCCCCCTTCCATCACACCACTCACTAAAGCCGGTTTAACAGGTGACTACCAGACTATTTCTACATGAAACAGTGCGCCTGAGGACACCAGCTTCACTGTGAAGGTTCTGACAAACAGATCTTAAGAAACGCAGTGTTAAAATCACCTTGAGTAGGAGAGTAAACACTGTTACAGAATAATGTCCTTTTTGTCCCCATGTGTGTAAACTACAACTCCTACAAGGAACATGAACACACACCAGTGCAGTGTGCAGAATCCAAATCCTCAGCAATCCAATTACAGTAATGCTTCTGAATTATAGCTGTATAAACCTAAACACACTAAATACACTATATACACATACACACAACACATACACACAACACACTATATACACACATACACACAACACACTATATACACATATACACACAACACACTATATACACATACAGACAACACACTATATACACACATACACACACAACACACTATATACACATACACACACAACACACTATATACACATACAGACAACACACTATATACACACATACACACAACACACTATATACACATACAGACAACACACTATATACACATACACACACAACACACTATATACACATACACACAACACACTATATACACACACACACACACAACACATGATATATACATACACACACAACACACTATATACACATACAGACAACACACTATATACACATACACACACAACACACTATATAGACATACAGACAACACACTATATATACACACACACACAACACACTATATACACATACACACACAACACACTATATACACATACACACAACACACTATATACACATACAGACAACACACTATATACACATACACACACAACACACTATATACACATACAGACAACACACTATATACACATACACACACAACACACTATATACACATACAGACAACACACTATATACACATACAGACAACACACTATATACACATACACACAACACACTATATACACATACACACACAACACACTATATACACATACAGACAACACACTATATACACACATACACACACAACACACTATATACACATACAGACAACACACTATATACACATACACACACAACACACTACATACACATACAGACAACACACTATATACACACATACACACACAACACACTATATACACACATACACACACAACACACTATATACACATACACACACAACACACTATATACACATACACACACAACACACTATATACACATACAGACAACACACTATATACACATACAGACACAACACACTATATACACATACAGACAACACACTATATACACATACAGACAACACACTATATACACATATACATCAGAATCAGATCAGAATCAGAATCAGAATCAGGTTTATTGGCCAAGTGTGTTGACACACACAAGGAATTTGGTTCCAGCTGTTTGTTACTCTCAAAAGTACAGAATAAATAAAAACCTATACATGACAATGTGTAACAGTATAGACAGTGTGGGTAATAAATAGGGATACAGTCCAGTAATGTACATAAAGTGTGGGAGTGCATGGTAGTGCAAATGACAGTATTGTGTGTCAGGTATGATTAGAGAGTTTACTATAAAAACTTTGTACAGTAAATAGCAGCAATAGTGTGTGCAACATATACAGATAATGTGATGAGTGAGAGTTCTGTGCAGTACTTATAGATATGAGCAGGGAATATAATTATGGTCAGTTGTTAGTGAGGCTGATTGCTTGGGGAAAGAAACTGTTCCTGTGTCTGGCAGTTTTAGTGAACAAAGTTCTGTAGCGCTGCCAGAAGAGTGGTGTTTACTACACATTATATACATATACACACAACACACTATATATACATATACACACAACACACTATATACACACATATACATGTATACACACATTATATACACATACAGACAACACACTATATATACATATACACACAACACACTATATACACATATACATGTATATACACATACACATATACACACAACACACTATATACACACATACATGTATATACACATACACATATACACACAACACACTATATACACACATATACATGTATATACACATACACATATACACACAGCACACTATATACACACATTATACACATACACATATATACACATACACACAACACATATACACACAACACACTATATACACATACACATTATACACATATACACACAACACACTATATACACACATTATACACATACACATATACACATACACACAACACACTATATACACATACACATTATACACATATACACACAACACACTATATACACACATTATACACATACACATATACACATACACACAACACACTATATACACACATTATACACATACACATATACACATACACACAACACACTATATACACATATACACACACAACACACTATATACACACATTATACACATACACATATATACACATACACACAACACACTATATACACATATACACACACAACACACTATATACACACATTATACACATATACATATATTCACATACACACAACACACTATATACACATACATATTATACACATATACACACAACACACTATATAAACACATTATACACACACATATATACACATATATACTCATACACACAACACACTATATACACATACACATATATACACATATACACACACAACACACTATATACACACAATATACACATACACATATACACATACACACAACACACTATATACACATATACACACACAACACACTATATACACACATTATACACATATACATATATTCACATACACACAACACACTATATACACATACATATTATACACATATACACACAACACACTATATAAACACATTATACACACACATATATACACATATATACTCATACACACAACACACTATATACACATACACATATATACACATATACACACAACACACTATATACACACAATATACACATACACATATACACATACACACAACACACTATATACACATATACACACACAACACACTATATACACACATTATACACATACACATATATACACATACACACAACACACTATATACACATATACACACACAACACACTATATACACACATTATACACATACACATATATACACATACACACAACACACTATATACACATATACACACACAACACACTATATACACATATACACACACAACACACTATATACACACATTATACACATATACATATATTCACATACACACAACACACTATATACACATACATATTATACACATATACACACAACACACTATATACACATATACACACACAACACACTATATACACACATTATACACATATACATATATTCACATACACACAACACACTATATACACATACATATTATACACATATACACACAACACACTATATACACACATTATACACATACACATATATACACATATATACACATACACACAACACACTATATACACATACACATATATACACATATACACACACAACACACTATATACACACAATATACACATACACATATACACATACACACAACACTATATACACATATACACACACAACACACTATATACACACATTATACACATACACATATATACACATACACACAACACACTATATACACATACACATTATACACATATACACACAACACACTATATACACACATTATACACATACACATATACACATACACACAACACACTATATACACATACACATTATACACATATACACACAACACACTATATACACACATTATACACATACACATATACACATACACACAACACACTATATACACACATTATACACATACACATATACACATACACACAACACACTATATACACATATACACACACAACACACTATATACACACATTATACACATACACATATATACACATACACACAACACACTATATACACATATACACACACAACACACTATATACACACATTATACACATATACATATATTCACATACACACAACACACTATATACACATACATATTATACACATATACACACAACACACTATATAAACACATTATACACACACATATATACACATATATACTCATACACACAACACACTATATACACATACACATATATACACATATACACACACAACACACTATATACACACAATATACACATACACATATACACATACACACAACACACTATATACACATATACACACACAACACACTATATACACACATTATACACATACACATATATACACATACACACAACACACTATATACACATATACACACACAACACACTATATACACACATTATACACATACACATATATACACATACACACAACACACTATATACACATATACACACACAACACACTATATACACACATTATACACATATACATATATTCACATACACACAACACACTATATACACATACATATTATACACATATACACACAACACACTATATACACATATACACACACAACACACTATATACACACATTATACACATATACATATATTCACATACACACAACACACTATATACACATACATATTATACACATATACACACAACACACTATATACACACATTATACACATACACATATATACACATATATACACATACACACAACACACTATATACACATACACATATATACACATATACACACACAACACACTATATACACACAATATACACATACACATATACACATACACACAACACACTATATACACATATACACACACAACACACTATATACACACATTATACACATACACATATATACACATACACACAACACACTATATACACATATACACACACAACACACTATATACACACATTATACACATATACATATATTCACATACACACAACACACTATATACACATACATATTATACACATATACACACAACACACTATATACACACATTCTACACATACACATATATACACATACACACAACACACTATATACACATACACATATATACACATACATACAACACACTATATACACATACACATATATACACATATACACACAACACACTATATACACACATTATACACATACACATATATACACATATATACACATACACACAACACACTATATACACATACACATATATACACATATACACACAACACACTATATACACATACACACTATATAGACACATTATACACATTCACATATACACACACAACACACTATATACACACATTATACACATGTATATACACATATACCCACACAACACACTATATACAAGATACACAGCTTATACACATACACATCTATATACACATTCATTTATATACACTATATACACTATATACACACCTTATATATATATATATATATATATATATATATATATATATATATATATATATACATACATATACAGGTACATGCATATCCACAATACACACATATAAATGTGTATACAACTTGTATACAAGATACACAATTATAATCAACAAACTAATAGGCACTAAACTTATAAAGTTGCTTTGTCCATTATTAAAAGTGCTCTACAAATAAACATGAATCGAATTGAAGAAACATTTAGAGGACCCAAAAGAACCGATCCTCATCTGGGTATCAGATCAACTACAGAAAGAAACTATAATGTCAATTTGTCATAGTTTCTTTCAGAATCATGTTCAGAGAGAGATATGATATAATATTATGTATTTTATATTAGTGTAATCAATAAAAGAAGTGATTGGGAGCCAATACCGTGTGGATAAGAAGCTTGCTGCTGCATTTTGTCTACATTCTTCCATTCAATGTTGATAAGTTTGAAACAGTTGCACAATAGTGAACTCAGACACATGTTTAATTTGACATCATTTAAATAATTATCATGAGTTTATATAATTACATTGGTTTAACCTTCTAGGCCTGGCTAATGTTTTGACCAGGAATGTATGTAGGTCTTTTTTTATATTAAATTAAATTGTAGTCACCTCTATAAAGACTCTATGATTTTCCAGAGTTGGATTGGAAGAAATTGAGTTGGCAAACAGATCCCTAATGTAATCAACAATGAACTCAACCAAGATGAACCAGGACAGAAAATGAAACTCAGAAATCCTCCCCAACATCAGTGTCTCACTTACAGTGGTGTGAAAAAGTGCCTGATTTCTTATTGTTTTGCATGTTTGTTACACTTTAATGTTTTAGATCATCAAACTAATTTAAATATAAGTAAAAGAAAACACAAGTGAACACAACATGCAGTTTTTAAATGAAGGTTTTTATCATTTAGGGAAAACAAAATCCAAAACTACATGGCCCTGTGTGAAAGTGTTTGCCCCCCTGTTAAAACTGGTTTATCACACCTGAGTTCAATTTCTCTCGCCACACTCAGGTCTGATTACTGCCACATCTGTTCACAATCAAGAAATCTCTTAAGAGATCCAAATAAATTCAGAAACAAATGAGAGAAAGTAATTGAGATCTATCAGTCTGGAAAAGGTTATAAAGCTGTTTTTAAAGCTTTGGGACTCCAGAGAACCACAGTGAAATAAGAAATCAGGAAACACTTTTACACACCACTGTATGCGCTTGATACTGAATTAACACAAATCTCCACAGCTACACCCCAAAATCTCACAAAAAGCAAAACAGTGAAGCTTATTATAAAAAACAAGAATGAATTGCATATAGTTATATACAATATGCAATAGTATAGTTTATACTTTTTATCTACCTTTTTTTTTTTGTTTTATTTTTATCCTTAATTCCATTCTTTGTATGCTTGGATGCCAGACAGATGTAAAAAGCATTTCACTGCATGTCTGGGTTATTAATAAAAATCAACCAATCAGCATTCAGTAGGTATATCGTTGAGGCAACATCATGAAATTGAAACAGCATGTTCTATCTATATCGTTGAGGCAACATCATGAAATTGAAACAGCATGTTCTATCTATAGCGCCATCTAGCTATCTATACCCTACTATTGAAATAAGTATAGAATTATTATATAGAATAAACTGTAGCAAATATTTTTGAAAAACTTTATGAAAGCATACTTTGAAAATGTAAGGGTTAAAATCTAAAGTGAAACGCCACTACAGTCCTGCAGCACTTTGACCCAGGCTCAGTCTGATCAGTGGAATCAAAGGCCCAATAGGAGCCTGCAAAAGTTAATGTGTAAAGGTTACAGCTAATGTGTAAACACGCTACCAGACTCAAGATACTGCACGCTGATGTTTCTGGGTGGTGTGAACACAGTAAGAATGCTAAGGTTTGCGTGAAATAATAAAAACTAAATCATAGTTCTTAGAATTTATTTGAGACGATCGTCTGGATTTGTTGCTTCATAAACTACCAAAAAACAATACAGAACAATGCAATTCAGATGTCACTTTATTTTTTTTCTTTTTCCCAGAAGTGCACAAATGATTTGTTGTGTAAGGTACACACAGAGGCCCACTGATGCTGAAGTTGTAATTTAAAGCGGTCTCTTTTGTGCGGTCAGATACGAGTATTAGAAGTAGCTCTGCAAGGACTCTCCCAGGATCGTCTCCAACTCCTGAATAGTCTTTTGCACCTGGTGTTCCACCTCCTCGCATTCATCTACAGAGACAAGACACATTCACTGGTTGAGATTTAGAAATAACATGAAGGAACAAAGAATGTGCATCCTGACACACAAATCAGAGCACAGCCACCTTTATCAGATATACTGTTAATAATAATAATAACAACAACAACAACAACAACAACGTGATGGTTATAATTATTATTATAATAAATATCTGAGGCAGCAGAACAGTGAAAACTGAGGTTGAGACCAGTCTTTTTGAATGTTTTCACCCCCTGCGAGACCAAAGACACTATGTATTGTTGGGTACAACTACATTTGAATTAACAGAGACAAACTGGGATATGAGAGCACATTGTGTTTGTGCGCTTGACATGAAGTTTCAGGGGGAAGAAAACAAGCAATGCATGAATACATCACTATTAACATGTATATGAATTGCTCCAGAATGGGAAGAGAAACAGAGTGAGAAATCTCCCTTAGTTTGGCTTAAACACACACTCATGGCTCACCTTCCATTAGCTCAGCCAGGAACGGGATGCTCTCTGGTAGAAGCACCATGTAGTTCTCCTTCAGTTTGCTTGCCAGCTCGACCAACGTCAGCAGAGCAGAGAAGCGCACCTGCGCCGTTGGAAGAAAAGCGAACAAAAGCTGTGAGCATGTTACATTCCACAACACTTTCATTATTTATAAATATCTACTTTTGTCCATCACCTTGGGACTGTTATGCCGTGTTTTCAGCAGGATCTGGTAGTTGAGAACTTTCCACTGAGAGTCATCACCCATGGCAACAGAGAACTGGGCTACACACGGAACCAAGTGCTGAATGACTCGGGTCTGGTAGACCTGCTCTCCTCCCAACATGTTCTCCAACTGCTCGTGGACAACATGAATATGTGAGTGCATAATCACTGTACTTTATTAAAGATGAGTTATTAAAAATAAATCATCCATACAAACACAATACCTAAAAATGAATAAGCTGTAAAACCCACCTGATCTACCAGAGGGACCAGGAGGGTATCTGCTCTTTCTTTGCTGATGAATCGTTGTGTGTCATACAGAAAGATCTTATGGAGGCAGTCCAGTGTATATTGCAGCAAAAGACTGCTCTTCTGCAAAGCATCATCTTCATCCTCAGAGTCAAAGAAGGCCTTGTCTGTGAGGAGATCATACGAGGTTAAATATACACATTTATTAGTATGTACATTATTCTGTGACCTGAGCTCCAGTTATAATCAATAAGCACAAAGCGGAGACGTTCATCTCCAGGTATCGGGTCAGTTTGTGAAGTTTCAGGGGTCTAACAAAGCATCACAATCTCTCAGTTATAATCAGCAAAACTAAACTGAATCAATCTGAAATGTAGTTTTGTTTGGATGAACAATTCTGTTATGATTGGTAAATACTAAACTGAATAAAAATTATTTTAGCATGTTTATACCAGAGTTGTAAAGTATTTGAGTAAATTTTGGCGACTTTCTAGTTTTAGTGAGTATTAAATATTTTTTCTTACTACAGTGGTACCCCGCTTATCGACCGGCTCGGGCATCGACCTTTTCGCTTAGCGAACAGTTTTACGACCGAAATTTGCGCCCGCTGAACGACCAAATGCCCGATTATCCCACGTGGAGCGAGGGAAAGGATCTTTCCAGTCTCGCCTCAGCCTTCGTGGAGAGAGCATCTATTGTAAATTAAACTTCGGTTTGTGAACAATAAAGTGTTATTTAGCGGTCAATATAACAATTTAGTGCGTGTACATTGTACATTGCGTGTACATTCGCTCTTCGACCTTTTCGCATTTCGACCGGTTTTAAGGAACAGATTAAGGTCGATAAGCGGGGTACCACTGTTCTCAACTACTTTTAGGATTCAATAGATGCGCTTTTTACTCCACTATATTGTAAATTCAATTCAATTCATGTTTATTTGTACTGCGCTTTTAACAATGAACATTGTCTCAAAGCAGCTTTACACAGATAATGTGGTGATAAAATGAACATGTTCTTTATAAGTGTAAGTTTGTCCCTGATGAGCAATCCGGTGGCGACTGTGGTGAAGGAAAAACTCATATGTGGCATAAGGAAGAAACCTTGAGAGGAACCAGACTCGAGAGGGAACCTATTCTCATCTGGTTGGCACCGAATGTCCATTTATTACAGATATTGTAACTGACATTGACCATTACTGATTACAGTTTGCTTGGCAGCTTCATCTGCCGTGGCTTATTTTTGATTAAAGATTGCTTTACTACTTTGTCTTTATTTATTCATTTTTTGAACAATATTTGGTTCATTCTGGCGTGTTGAAGAGTTTTGTTGTGTCGCTGGTTAATGCAGTGTTGAAGTGTTCAATTTGTTTTGTATTTTAGGAAATAAAACCTCACAAATTAACTGCTTTTGGTTTTCACTAACGGGTGTCCTGATGTTGAGGACTTGTGCATCTTTGAGCCTAAAAAGTAAAATTTTAGTCAAATACCCAACTACTTTTCAAATAACATGCTCCAAGTCTTTTACTCAAATCGTATTGGAATTGGTGACTTTTACTCAAGTATAATTTTCAGGTACTCTGGTTTATACTAAGCATAAAAAGAAGAGGATGGGATGGAGAAAACAAACAACAAAAAAATATATATCTCTCTATATATTTACAAATGGTGAAGAAAGTGTCGTTAAAAAGAAGATTACCAGTGTGGGCAGTATGGAGTTGGCGAAGAAGGTCTGAAAATAGTTTCACCAGCTGGCCAGCAAACAGTACAAACAGGCCCTTCAGTCTGTCTGCAATACAATCAACTAGCCTGCAGAAGGTCAACATTCGGTCCTTAGGTGCTCCTTCTGTTTTACTCCAGTCAAATAGCTGCCATGAAAAACCAGGTTGCGTATTTAATTAACTGAACTCTTTAATAAGATCAGCAGGTAGTAGTGTGTGTGAGCTTTCTGCTTACCTTGAAAAATAGTGGTCTGAATGTGACCTCAGAAAGCTTCATTACCATCACAAGTAGACAGTCTATGACACAGCCCTCGATTTCAGACGTCTTTTCCAGATCTCCCTGTTCAAACACACCATGTGCTTTAGTCACCATGATCCTATATTTAATTCCATTTCATTCAATTCAATTTTATTTGTAGAGCACAGACATTGTCACAAATCAGCACTGGCACACTCATCATGGATAAACTTTATAAGCTCTTGATTTCTGTAAAGCTGATTTGTGACAAAGGGAAAAAACTCCCTGAGGATGAATCCCATCCTCATCTGAGTGGCACCGAATGTCCATTCATTATCATTCCCCTTATTGATGAGGGAATCAGATCCTGGCTTCACTCACTTTATAATTCCCATTAAATCCTGCAACAGAACGACCAAACTTATCTAAGCATTAATGAGGAATGCTCTGAGGAGGTTTTACCTGATGGTGTTTAGTACGGAAGTCCAATGCTGACAAGAAGAAAGAGGTAAGTTCTGAATGGTGGGAGTTGAGCTCATCCTTTTCCATATGTCCAATGTGCTCTTTCAGGATGTTCATCAGAGGATGAAGATGGTGCTGAACCAGTGAAAAGATTAGATTAGATTAGATTCCACTTTGTCATTGTGCAGACAACAAATACAGCGTCAATGAGATGCAGTTACCATTTAACCAAAAGTGCAAAAAACCCTAACCCTAGCAATGTAAATAAATAAATAAATAAATCTAACACATCTCTTCTCAAGGAACATTACTATAAAAATGAAACGTGGATATATTTAAGTATCAGTGTGCAGTTTGTATAACAGATTTACTGTCCTGTGAAAATAACAACATGCAGCCATTATTGTCTAAATAACTAACAACAAAATTGAGTACACCCTCAGTGATAACAGCTTTACGTGGTGTAACCGTGCAAAGCCACACGTCCTATTCATCATGTTCATGTTTTTGTCTGCTTGACAAAACCAGACAAATGTGTGTATCTTGTATTAGAGCAGTTAAAATTTGGTGCTTTCAGTTCAAATCTCTCATGATGACCACTGGATGTTCAACATGCATCTCGTGGTAGAGATCTCTGAGGATCTGAGAATTTGAATTGTTTTTCTCCACAAAGATTTGAGGCTGTAAGAAGATCAGTATCACCCTGAAACTGAGTTACAGTACAGTGCTCAGAGTCATACAGAGGTTTTCCAAGACGGGTTCCACTCGGACCTCACAAGGGTCCATTAAAGATGTTGAGTCCTAATGCTGTGTGTCAGGTGGTGAAGCTTCAAAACACAGACGCATGGGTGCTGCAGCATTGCTTTAGAGGTCGCAGTAGCGGAAAATCCGCTTGTCAGTGCTCAGACCGTACACCGCACACTGCAACAAGTCGGATTGCATGTCCGTCGAGGAAGCCTCTTCTGAAGCTGCTCACAAGTAAGACCACAAACAATTTGCTGAAGAAAACCTGAAGAGCATGAGTTACTAGAACCATAAACTTGTTTGGCTCAAATGGTGTCCAGCATGTGGGGCAACGCCCTGGTGAGGAGTACATGGAAGATTGTGTGCAGCATGGTGGTGGTAGCATCACGGTCTGTGGCTGCATGAGTGCTGCTGGTACTGGGGAGCTGCGGTCCATTGAGGGAAACATGGATTCCAACATGTACTGTGACTTTCTGTAGCAGAACATGAAGCCCTCTCTTCAGAAACCGGGCCGAACTGCAGTTTTCCAACATAATAACGACACCAAACGCCAAGATGACCACTGCCCTGCTGAAGCTGAAGGATTGGCCAAGTATGTCTCCAGACCTGCACCCTATTGAGCACCTGTGGGGCTCCTCAAGTGGAAAGTGGAAAAGCACCATGTGTCTGACATCCAGCAGCTCAGTGATGTCATTATGGAGGAGTGGAAGAGGATCCCAGCAACAACCTGTGCAGCTCTGGTGAATTCCATGTCCAGGAGGATTAAGGCAGTGCTACATAACAATGGTGTTCAAACACAATATTCACACTTTGGACACACTTTTTCCACATGTTCACTTACTGTGTACTCACTTTTGTTGCCAGATATTTTGATAAAAATGGCTGTATGTTGAGTTATTTTTGGAGGAGAGTAAATCAGTACCGCTATACAACCTGCACTACTCTAAAATATATCCAATGTTTATTTCTATAGTATTGCTCCTTGAGAAGAAATAATAAAGTGCTTGCTGAAATGTGAGGGATGCACATGTGTATGTATGTATATATATTTGGGCTCTCCATCCAATAAAATATGGATTGTCTTAAGTTAATTCGTGATTAATCGCAACTTAATTGCAAATTTTTTCAAATTTGCTTTAAATGTACCTTAAATGAATACTTTTCATGTGTTTAATACTCTAATCAACATGGACTATTATGGATGCTTTATGCAAATGTATGTTAATTATTAGTGAAACCAAACTCAACATAGTGCATGAAGACAAAATATTCAAGTGAATGTTTTAAAAGTAATAATGGTGTATTAAATTACGTAAATCATGAGAACACCAACTTTTGCTATGTTTCCACACGGACGGTTTTAATTGCCGGATTTGTGCTTCATGGCAGATTTGAGACTTAACCCATCGGTAAAACAAATGATTAGTGACTAAAAAGAATTTTCGGTGCAGTTTATATACAGTAAAACCCCGTTGTATAAGCAACCTCTAGTACGAGCAAACGGAGATACAAGCGCTCGTAAAAGTTTACCCTGTTTCATGAACAAATTTCAGAAGGCCCGAGCAAACCCACGCTGTCGGTTCCCAGTTTTTGGCAGAGGGAAGCATCAGTCGCTTAGTTGATGACGTATCACTCGGTCGCTCTCGTTGTTCAGTGCAGCAAAAACATAACTTTTTTTAGTTTTATATTTTTATTTCACTATAAATCTTGAAAAATGTCTTACAAGAAAATCAGTGATGGTGCTGTGAAAACGAAAGTAAATAGAATTACCATGGAAACCGAGGCGGTTATGAGCGTGGTGTGTGTCTCATACTCACAATCAACCACTTTCACATGAGTAAGTGTTAAATGATGTTTACATTACGGTAATTTGCGGTGTATTTGTTTGTTAAAATAGGATACAAATACTTAAGTGCAGAATAAGTGCAGAAATGAGCGATCGAATTAAAATCACTTTTACATTCATTCTTTTGGAGAAAATCAGTTCGAACGTACGAGCAAATGAACCTACGAGCAATTTTCAAGAACGAATTATCCTCGTACAACGGGGTTTTACTGTACATATATTTTATATCTAAGTGAAAAAAGGACGTTGTGAATAAATGTGTGTTAAAGGTTTTAAATTCGCCTCATATTTATTTATTTATATTTGAAAATAAAAATAGCCACAGAAATGTGCGCTGCATTAATCGCGCGTTAATAAAATTAGTACCGTTTAAATGAGTTTGCCTTAACATGCTATTAGTGTGTTTATTTTGACAGCCCAAATGCGCGCGCGCACACACACACACACACACACACACACACACACACACACCCCCCCCCCCCCCCCCCCCCCGATCAGGCACAACATTATGACCACCTGCTAAATAATGTGTTGGTCTCCCTTTTGCTGATGAAACAGTCGTGCCCCATTGACCGATAACAACGTGAACAACTTCAGCAGTTTGAGCTACAGGAGCTCGTCTGTTGGATCTGACCACACAGAACAGCCTTCGCTCCACACGTGCATCAGTGAGCCTCGACCCCCACGACCCTGTCGCCGGTTCACCACTGTTACTTCCTTGGAGCACTTTTGATAGATTCTGACCACTGCAGACCAGAAACATCCCACAAGAGCTACAGTTTTGGAGATGCTCTGACCCAGTTGTCTAGCCATCACAATTTGTCAAACTCGTTCAAATCCTTACACTCGCCCATTTTTTCTGCTCCGTCGACTCTGAGGACAAAATATTCACTCGCTGCCTAATATATACCCCTCCCCCCAAACTCGTGTCATGATGAAGAGATAATTAGTGATGTTCACTTCACTGCTCATAATGTTATAATGTCATAATGTTATGCTTGGTTGGTAATTATACACACACACAAACACACAAACACATCAAGGTCAAATGAAGGTCAATAAAAGGACACAGAGGTGATTTTTGTGATGTAACAGATAATCACATTTTTAAGATTGAATTTTCTTTCTCGACACAAACCTGCTGAGAGTCCACCATGCTGTTATAGCACCGTGCCAGGGTGGGCAGAAGAACCCTTGGGGGCACCTTGGTTGCGAGTGTGGAACTCAGGGAGGAGAGTCTAACAGTCAGTTGAGGGCAGGTGGAGAGACGCTCAGCAACCCCTGTGAGATGTGCTACCTGCTCAACAAAGGCATAACGAATACACACTGCACTGGGTGGAGACTCGACAGAATAATTCATCATCATTTATTTGTAAAAGTTTCGGGGGTCCTGTGTGTTGCTCAGTCCACAGATTGCTGTATGTTCCTTACCTGCGATACAGTGTCCTCCAGGTAAGGGCTGATGAAATGAGGGAGAGTTTCTGCTGTTTTCTGTAGGGCTGTAACTGCACTCAACAGATACACCTCTGTAGATAGAAGATCCTTACGCTCCTTCAAGGCCTGTAGAATCGCTGGCATTAACCTTATCAACACACACAAACACACAGTGTAACTATTACAACAAAAAAACACCTAATAAACAAGATAAGCTCAATAGAGTCAGTAATGACATACATTATACAATCAAACAATTCTCAATCATATCATATATCTCTAGTAAAAACCCCAAAAACAACCAGCCATTAGGGCAGGGGTGTAACGGTGCACGTATTCGTACAGAAATGTTACACGACTTTGGGAAATGCAATTCTTGTACGTGATGTGTACTGCCCATGTCGATTATATGCGAAATCTATGACATCCTGTCATTGCCAATGTTAACAATCTAGTGATATGGATTCCTTTGTGTTTTATGTCCAACTTCAAGAAGTTCATGCCAATTTTACATATCGAGGGTGTGAATGAACGAGGGATGGATTTATTCTATTCTACATTCTATTTATTTGTTACATGTAGCAGGCATTTTATTTAAAATTCTAAAAAAAAAAAAAAGAAGTAAGCTATTGATGTTCACAAATGTTAATAATACTAATACTAATAATAATACTAATAATAATACTAATAATAATAATAAATGTCAACATCGAAACAATAAGCAATTTTACTAAAAGCATTTCTTCACCCTAAACTGTAGCGAAATTGAACAGGGACTGGCTCTGAGTTTCCTTCGCGTGAGAAACACTCGGGTGCTGTTGAGGATGGCCAGCGGGTCGCTGCTGTGGACGGAACCATGTTTACTCCAGTGGACTGGTCTCACTTAAATCATTTCTACTTATTGGAAAACCATCAAAGCTCAAGTCTCATTTGATTTTCAGTGGATAACTTCAGCTGGATGCTAAAAGACATGCAGCTAAAAACTTTAAATTAAAAAACTAAAAACAAAACAAAAAAAATAATAAAAAAACGATTCGCACTGAAGCTGTGAATGAGAGAAGACCAATAATTTCACTGCCCTGCGTTCACCCAGGAGAGGACGGGGTTCTTTATCGAGGTTCCTTTTCCATGTCTTGTCAGGTCGTTTTAATGGTGATGAAAAAGTGCTCTAAATGCAGTAACGTGTTAAAATGAAAATGTTTGCACACTTTGTAACATGTTCAAAAACAAGCAGAATGGAGGAGGTGGTAAAGGTGGTGAAGGCAGTGGGCTTTGGATCTGAAGATCTTGAGTTCAATTCCCTGCCACATCAAGCTACCACTCCTGGGCCCCTAGGCAAGGCCCTTAACCGTATAGCTGCTCAGTGGTATGAATGACATGTAAGTGGGCCTGGATAAGGGCGTCGGCAAAATTTCATCAATTTTAATTGACATGCAGAACAATTTTTTTTTTGATAAACCACAAAAACAAAAAACTTCATTAAAAATGTATTATGCAAGTTATGATAAAAAAATAATTCCATTTGGTGCTTTGTACCTGTGAACTTGGGTGATGGCGAGGGCCTTCAGCGTGCTAGTGACCTCGGCCACACAGAGCAAAGCGCTGCTCAAAACATTCCTTTCTTCCTTTGTGTTTTCCACCAACTCCACCGTCCGACTCAAGACGGGTAAGAACTCCGTCTGGTGTTGGCTCCCGAAGCTGCGGCACAGCAGCTTTAGGCTATACAGGGCTGTCTGCCGGTTAATGGCTTGCTCTTCTTCTTCTTGTCCTTCAGTCTGGCCACAACCCCGTCCCACGATGCTCAAGAGGTCATCAATCAGTTTCAGCAGCACATCCACCTTGAACAGAGGATACAGACAATGCAGCTACAGTGAAGTCCCTAAAACTGTGTGTGTGCATGAAACACTTCATTAGAATTTACAGCCCTAAAATCCAATAAGACCACGTTGGTGCGTACCTGCTTCTCCTCCAACTGAGTCCTTTGCTGTAATCTGTTGTTCAGCAGCTCCATTGCTTTTCTCCTCACTGACGGCAGCTGATTACCCATAAGGCCCCGCACCACCATGATGAAAGTGTCGGTAGGGAGGAGGGCGTTCACCTTCAGAGAAGACAAGGATGTTACCTTTTTTTTTTTTTTTTTTTGCTTTTATTTCTGAAATTCTTCGACCTCTGATTCATGTAGTCACTCGTGCTGTTGAAACCCGTAGATGTTCAACAGAAGAAATTCAGCCTCGTGCATTTTCAATCTTTGTAATCCAAACTGTAGGAGATTCTAAAACCGTGCGCCGTCATATTTAAAAAAACATCACTATCCATTTTGACGATTTTGTTTGTGAACAATGACAAAAGCATTCGTCGTTCTGACACCTATGAGATGTTCATTGACATAAATACTTACTTGTGAGAGATGAAATTAGGATTTTGTAAATAATCCATTGTGTTGTACTGTTTGTACTAATTATTTTGAGAAATGCACCACACACACACACACACACACACACACACACACACACACACACACACACACACACAATATAACCTGCCCAACACATGACTGCAAACCTGCTAATGCTGAACAGAAAAACAGAGAACCCCTGGGGGTGAGGAGGGCTTGGGGTGTAAAACAAATTATTTCTGAGAAATACTTAAATACTTGCCCACACAAACAACTGTGGACTGAATAGTGTGTATGAGCAGTGTCCGGTCTTGTGCGACAAAAACATAGGAAAATACTTGTATGTTAAATATGCAAAATGTGTAAAGTTCATCAAGCCTGCTCTCGGGTCAGAATAGAATCCACAATATGGGTTTACTTTGAAAAGTTTACGTTTGACATGCTGATTGTACCTTATCCAAAACGTCGTAGGACTTGTTAAGCAGTGCTCTCCAAAACTTGGCTGTGGGTTTGTCCGAGTTCTCCTCGACACACTGAGCCACAGTGTGGATGTACTGCAGATTTTTCTCCAACAGGCTAGAAAGCAATCATCAAGATAATGCGCATGATTACATGCTGTGGCCAGACTCTAAAACGATCTGCATTATTACACTGAAGAATTTTTCTCACAAATACTAACCTTTGCTGAAGCTCCTGCAGAGAGCTGTCGGTTAAATCCTCACAATCAGCCACCTAGATTAATAAATTAAACAAAAATAAAACGTTATCTAGAGGTCGAACGATTCATCGGTTTTGCTGAATAATCGGCACTGTTGATTGATTTCGAAAACTATCAGAAAAACTCATACTGATAGTTTTTCCAGGTTGCGTTATACAGTACGACAGCTGCCTCTAGAGGGAAATTACTGACATCATGTGCTGTTTATTTTAAGTGTCAACAAAAATCATAGAATTATCAACAAAAATTAATAGAATTATTTCTTTTAGCACAATAATATGATTGAGTACTTTTAAATATTTTTGTAATAATTTTCATTACTAATTTACATGGAATGTTATGTTTGTTTATCAGTATCCAGTATCTATTTTAGAAATCGGTTGATTAATTGGTTATCGTCAAGTACGATCCAACTTAGCCCCACTATCAACTTAAAATCCACCATCAGTCGATCTCTAACTTCCATCCTATAGGACGTTATGTTTAACTCTGTTTATGGGAGATTTAACAGTGTAGAAACAGCTTACCTTTCCAACAAAGCTGCTGGAGGCTAGGAGCTGGCTCATGAAGGACACAGACAGGAACTTAAAATGCCGGAGCTCTTTTCCACTATGGGCTTCTACGTTAAAAACCAAATCTACAGCACTTTCCCCAGGGTTTTTGCATATTGTTCGTCTTGTCCGTCTCTGCTCTGGGACTGCAACATGCAAAATACAGACTTTCGTTCATTTTCTTAAGCATCGCAGCATAGTAGTCACTTTTTACACGTGTTTGCGTATTTGTTAGTTAAAAGCTTTGGAAGGGGGGGGGGGGGGGGGGGCGCACACTTACCGTCCTGTTTTTCTTTTGGGAGGGTCATAAGGAAGTGTAGAATTTTAATAAGGGATGTAAGCTGCTCGTGAACTGTAAACTCGCAACACAGCAAGCCCCAGAACTCTTGATCGTGCTCCAGCGCGGTTTCCTGAAACACAGTCAGATCTTCAGTAAGATCTTCTACAATAAACCTGCAGTTTTATTCGAATGTTCCTGCTGTGTCCAGTTATAGCTGGGCAAGTCCCGTCCCCCGATCATGTTTTTTAAATATCCTATATCTCTATTCAAGAACTTTCAGGATGGATTTGTACTGTAATTGATATCAACAGTTTGTTATAATGTTCTCAGGTCCACAGGTTGCATTTAATCACCACTCACTGCACACCTTAACAATGATGAGCTGTAATGAATGGACATTCCGTGTCACTCAAATGAGGTAAAATGTGACTCTAGTAAAATTATGTGTCCCTTTAAACTTTCACTTGAGCAAAAGTACAAAATAATTTGCCATCAAATGAACTTAAGTATCCAAAATACTATTATTTATTATGGCTATAAATGTTCTATTTTTTGTCACTTTGCTTTATTAACTCAGTTGATGTGAAAAGACTCTAATCAGGACACTGATCAATTAATAGAATGAGATTAATGAGTCAAACACTGATTGATTTCTATAAAGATTAGAATGAGCCCAAAACCTTTTTTTTCATTATTTAAAAAGAATTTGCGCAAATGAGGTCACGTGTGTTGTGGTGAGGTGGAGTCTGGAGTTTCATCATCATTTATTCCTCTCTAAATGTTCTGCTTGCTGTTGAACTGACGCTGGACTGTATGTTGGTGATCAGTAGATGCACCAAGCGCAGATCAAAACGGCGTGCGCTCGACCCTGATTGGTGACTTGGTTTGAACAGTTACGTTTTTATCCTCGTAAATATAAAGGGAAGATTTCACAAAATGTAGTTGAATAAAAAGATATTTGATTTTAAAATGTAGTTAAAAAGTTGTAGTAAACTAAAGTAGATACGCAAAAAAGCTTTCAAATGACATTTTTGCAAATTACATTCCAATTACAAATCACAAGCAAATTACATTTACTTCGTTACTGATCACCACTGCAAGGAACAAACTTGAGAAAAGCGCTCTACAAATAAAAACAAAACAAATTCCACTCTCGTATCAGATTGTTTTGCCATTGATCTCGATGGAAACAGCCAGAACCCCGGATTTAAAGACTCCGGAGACCTGGACGGAGGTGGGGTTGAGTTTGCGACTTCTTGTTTTTTGGTCACTGCTCATGACCCGAGTTCTTCTTTCCAAGGGGAAGTAGAGAAGGAAATACGTCCAACATAAAGCACACATGCAGGGTTTTCTTCTGTTAAATGGGTAAAGAGAGAACACCACCTCGTGTATGTCTCTGTGGTAAAGAGAGTAGCTTTGGATAGAGCATTTATTTATTCATTTCATTTCCGGATAGATTACGAGGAGGGGATTAGTCACCGTTTTTCAGTTTTGTTCTCGTATTGTTTTATAATATATGTACACTCACACACACACACACACACACACACACACACACACACACTCACACACACACACACACACACACACACTCTCTCTTTTACATGTGTTGCCCTTTCATTGCAAATAAATCCCACCGTTTTCTGCCCATTTGTCCCTGTTGTTTCTGGGTCAGTTCACTGGCAGAGCTTTTTTTTTTTTTTTTTTTTGAGTAAATCCACAAGGTTATTCTCCTCTTTCTATGAGCACCTCTCCCTCAGACGCTGAGGCTAACATGGGGGGTAAAAATAAAAAGAATAACCTTGTGGATCGACTCTGAAAAAAGGGGACCCCAAAAAGAACTGCTAAAATATAAATATATAAAATAAAAAAGACACGAGGTGGCACTTCTTTACTTGTATTGAACAGTGCACTATAAATGGTCACGTGATGAACGTCCCTGTCCACTTACCCCCGAAATTTCACATACTATTGGAAAGTCATTTGCAAAAGCGCACAAACACAGCAACACAAACGGCAACCTGCTTGCCGAAAGTCACAAAAAAACAAAACAAAAAAACTAATTTTTGACAAATAAAAAGAATAAACCAGGGAAACTAAAAATTTTCAAAACAGGATAATGTTAGTAAATGTTAGATGAATATTACTTATTACTGGCATCAGTATTCAATCATTGTAGGAGAGACTGAAGAGTTTTACCTTCTCAGGTCCTGTGCTGCTGGTAGCACCACTGGTGGCATGTTGTTTGAACAGGAGCAGCATTAAGACCCAGAGGAAATGTGCAGGCCCCAGTGTGCCCAGTAGCTGCTTGAGAATGGGCACACGTCTGTGCTCAGGAACGTGTGGGAGAGCATCAACAAAAACGTGGATGATACGTGTCACCACGACTTGCATTTGCCCCTCTGGCTGAGCACTCCCTCCGCCATGAGCCTTCAGGACAAAAGAGAAGCGACGGGTGTAAAACCGCAAGTCAAAGATCATCAGATCACTCCAAAAAGCGAAAGCTACACACACCTTTGAACACTGTGTAAAATGCCAATAGTTGCAACCTACTGATTAGAGGTCAACCGATGGATCTGACAGAAACGGATAGCTAGGTGAGATCGTACTTGCCGATAACCGATTAATCGACTGTTTAAATGTATACTGGATAAAAAAAAAAAAAAAAAAAACACTCCATGGAAAAATAGTACTGAATCACGATAATGTGCTAAATGGAATAAATATTTTTGCTGAAAACAAATCATCGATAGCTTTTATCGATAGCTGCAATCAACTATCGATAAAAAAAACCCAATGAATCGGTCGACCTCTACCACTGACTATAAACCGATATCCACTACACCCAAGGGCAAATATGGACACAAGAACCAAAATGGTTTCCACCTACATTAATCAGAGCTGGGATGACCATCTGCACTGTCCTGTTGATGATCTGGAAGCTGTAGATGTCATCAAGGCGCATAATGTTGGCCCCCATAAAAGTGAAGATTGGCATGATGTTGTGCAGAACTTTCTCCTGAACAGCAAAAAACTAACATGAGTCCCATTAGCAGTCTTTATGATCTCTACAGTCACCCTAATGCGTGAGTTTATTACTCACTGGGAAAATGCCGGCCGCGGTTCCCAGCAGCAGCAGCGCATGGTGGTGCGTTTGAGGCGTGTTCGACGTCCTCACACACTGAACAACAAGCTCTACGTTAAACTTATCTTCATCCAAGATGTCTGTAATTTAATAAACCACAGAGGAACTGGGATGAATTTGATATCAGGTAAGTTGGTTGAACGGATCCTTAAAGCAGACAGGTGAGCACATGCATACCCTTGCTGATTGGTCCACCCTGTGGAGAGAGCTTCTGGCAGACATTGAGGAGAACAGTGAGGAGAAGCTGTTTGGTGTACTCTATATTTTCTTGCTCCGTCGACACCTCCAAACATCTGCAGAGTAACAAATTAAAGATCATGTGCATTATATCCAAACAGTTCTATTGACGATTAAGAAAAAAAGTCACATTTGTGCTACTGGAAACAAGCAGGTTTCTATTCAATGTTCTTACCAAAGTAGGAGAAAAGAGTGTACCCACAGAACACCACCATTGCATCGCAAGCCATTAAAGCAATTATGTATGTATATTAGAGGTCGACTGATGGAGGATTTTACTGGTACTGATGGCCAGGCTGGGTCGTATAGTTTTAAAAAATGGATACTGGATAATAACCCCCCCCAAAAGTGCTGAACCTTATTACAAAATGTTAGTGAAAATGTGTTAAATAAAATAATAAACAAATAAATAGAATTATATAATATATTGATATAATTGTATTTATTAATTCTATATTTAAAATTTTTAAGGGGAATAAATATAATATAGTGCTCTCCGTGCAGCGCGTGTGAAAACAAACAGCTGGTGTCAGTGATTCGCCTCTAGAGGGCGCCCTTGTACTGACAGTGGATCGAAAGCCGTAAAAAACGAACGGCATGGATTTCTGCAGATGCTGATAGTTCCAGAAATCAAACATCGGTGCTGGCAAAATCGATTACTCGCTCGACCTCTAATGTATATGGCTGTACCTGGAGAGAAGGCTAAAAAGAGCTGGCACCAACATCTGAGCCCTCTTTAGCTTCTTCTTGTGCTGTAGAAGCTCCAAAATAAAGGTGACCCTCGGCCAGGACACCTCTTCAGCATCTGGTGGAGCATCCTGTGCTTTCCTTTTGGAAGGAATAAGAACATTAGTATGTTCGACTAACTGTTTGATGTCATCCAGGCCAGTAGAGGAGCTCAAGTTGGTCACTCACTTGGGCTGGACCTTGCTCCGGCGAGTTTGCTGCACACTCACTGATACTTTTGGCTTGTCAATAGGCATCAGTTCGTTCGCCACCAACTCTGCATCCACAGCAATCTGAAACAGGCATACAAGAGCTATAAGAGACGACTAAAAAAAACAACAACAAAAAACAAACACCACAGAACAGTAAAGATGAAAGAAACTGTACCCCTTTGAAGACACTACTGATGGTCTGAGAGCAAGCTGGGTTTTTATTGTCTACCAGCAGATCGAAAAGCACTCCCAGAATCCTCTGCTGAATGTTCTCGTCTCCCAGGGCCATAAAGAACTGCTTAGTGATCTGAGTTCGGAAGAAGCACAACTCATTTAGGATCACTTTTTAGTTAAAAGGATCGGTTTTTAGAAGCATTACACCTCCGACAACTTAATACAGCTGGAAACAAAAAACATCTCACAAAATTTCCAGAAACATCACTGGAATTTAAGTGGAATCAGGTGTTCTGGTCAGATGTGAACAAAATCAAAGGTTTTCACATTTAAGAGAATGAAAACCTGAAACCCTCTTCTTCTACTTTCTATAGTGATTGTGATCGTTTTATGATCTGGGGCTGTTTATTGGCTGGTGCAAGTCTTGTGTTAAAACAGGACCAAAACATGCATCCAAATTCTCATTAAAATGAGCACAAAGCTATTTTTCCCACCACCATTTGAATTTATTAAACAGGTTTTCATGGGAAAACTATGAGCACTAAAACTCAATGATGCTTTGTTTAAAGGTGAAACAAATGACAAACCCACAGAAGGTAAATATTTCACAGAAAAGTCATCGAGTTCTAGGATGAACTCATCAACATCACTGCGAGCAGACTTACATACGCAACATTGCATTCTGGGAATTAAAGGCTGGATATAAGGGTAGGGCATTAGGACTGGGATTTTGTCCCAGACGTATTAGCATATATACACTGCCTGGTCAAAAAAAATCCACACACACACTACCATCCGATTATGGTACATATTCCCTGCGGCACCTTTTTGCTAAGCTTATGTAAACCCATGACCATCACTACATTTATTTCTGTCCAGATCTTGCGGTATTGATGAGAGTGTGCAACTCAAAGAATTAAGGGATATGGTCTGATCTCAGTGGCAGCAAATCGAAGTGTGTAAATGTCACCTCAGGCTCCATGAACCACTCTCACAATTTGAGCATGAGGAATCCTGGAATTATCATCTTGGAATATGCCCTGGTCATTGGGTAAACTGGGCTAGTCAGCTGTAGAGGTCGACCGATATATCGGTTTCGCAGATTAATCGGTTCGCAGCGGAAATCCATACCGAGAGTTTTTTTTTTCCATGTTGCGTTATACAGTATTAGAGCAGCCCCTAGAGGCGAATCAATGACACAACATGCTGTTTATTTGACGCATCTTTTTGAAACATTTCTGGTGTGACCTTTTTTTTTGGAGTGTTAATTTCTCATTCAGTTTGAATACATCCTTTTAAAGTTTAGTCCTATTTTATATTCCTTTCAATCCAGTCTACTATTTATAAATCGGTTGATTAATCGGCTACTGGCCAGTACGATCCAAACTAGCTATAGGTATCGGTAAAATCCTCAGTCAGCTGACCACAATTTTTGAGCACATAACTTTCCTGAACCTAGACCTGACCACCTGAAGCAACCCCAGATCATAACACTGCCCCCACAGACTTGTACATAATTAATGAATTAGACCACATAAGTGGATTTCTTATGAAACTGACTTAACAGCATATATCTTCTGTTAAAGTGTTTAACGTGTTGCAGCTGAAACAAATAAATGACTGCAACAATTATACAATGGATCTCACCTATTTAATGAGTTAAATCCAGGTAGTATGGCTTCTTACCTGCTCCATGGCAATGATCTGAAAACTGTCCATGTGTGAGTAGGGTTTCGAGGAATTGCCCATTGCGGTGATAAAAAGCTCCAGGCTTTTAGCATCTCGAACAAGTAGGGGAGCAGAAGCCTCGTTGTACTTGCCCAGAAGCAACTGCAGGAACAGAGCCTCATCTGGCAGAAAAACTGGAGTGTCTGGCGCACACTGCTCCAGCAAATGTTCGATGGATGGGAGGAGATTGGCCAAAACAAACTGAAGATAGAGCGAGAGACAGGGAGAAACAGACAAACATGGAAATAAAAAGAAGAACTTTAGAACATCTACTGGATTTTTAGTGGCCCCTTTTCTACTTATATCTCAAAGCCCTTAGTCCGGCTTCTTGCACACACACAGAACAATTGCTCATACCTCTCCATTTACGTCTTGCAGTGCTCGCAGCAATACTTTGGCCATGTAGCTGGGGCAGTCAGGAGATCTCACACAGTGTAAAAGCTGCTCTATTGCTGAGAGCAGCTTGTTTTTGTTCTTTCCAGCCATCGAGACGGCTTCGTCGTAAAGCACAGACAGTGCCTGAGGTCGGAAAATGACACAATCAGTAAGCAGAATATAAGAATGTATATGATTACGAGAAAACCAGGTACGTTTAAAGGAAAAGAAATACAGTAAAAAAAGGCTAAAAGAAATGAATACAGCTCTTTATACATCCTTAAGGTATAGGCATTAATATTACACATTGATTTATGTACAGTATCTGTAAGAATCGAGGACAACCTGAGTGAGGTAGGCTGGATCAGCAATGAGCTCTTCAGCCGATGCAAACAACTTCTCTAACACAGGGTGGTATGGAGAGGTGACGACTCCTGCAAGTGGTTGCAACACTGCCACGGCTGCTCTCCTCACCTCCCTCACAGCACAACTCAGACATCCCAAGAGCGATGGCACCACTGCAGGCAGCAAAACAGAAACATCACATTCGGAACAAACAGGTGCTCTCAGTAAGGAAGATGTGTTCTGTCTTGGTTCAGGTTTCTGTACCTGGTGAGGAGGGTGAGACCAGGACTTTGAGCTTTTTTGCAGGGAGAGTGGTCAGCAGAACTTTGCCCACATACAGTGCCTGGGTCTGCAACAACGCTGTCACACGGATCTCTAACTGGTCACTAAGGTTATTGCTGTAGCCCCACAGCAGAGACAGAAACTTAAAGAGATGCTCAGGGTCACTCAGGTGGACCTGAGAATCCAAATAAAGCACAAAATAAATGTATTTAGTAAATCGGTAGCATTAAAAGTATTAAAACAATTACATTGCAAGCACTGACAGAGATATTATGCAGAGAAATAATGAACAGTAAAACTTTCATTAAAGGCAGAAAAAAGTTTTTACCCCAAAACCATTAGAGTGTAGATCATGAAGAAACACGATCAGTGAATGCTTTGATCTATCTGCACTACACACACTTGTGTTTATACACTTCACAGGCTTTTACCTCGTATATAGTTATTCCCAACCACAATCTCGCTCTCTCGCTCTCTCGCTCTCTCGCTCTCTCTCTCTCTCTCTCTCTCTCTCTCTCATACATATATATATATATATACATACACACACACACACAAACACACACACACACACATACATACATACAGTGGGTACGGAAAGTATTCACCCCCCCCCCCTTTGTTATATTGCAGCCATTTGCTAAATCATTTAAGTTAATTTCTTTTCCTCATTAATGTACACATAGCATCCCATATTGACAGAAAAACACAGAATTGTTGACATTTTTGCAGATTTATTAAAATAGAAAAACTGAAATATCACATGGTCAACCATCACTGCAGAAAGTCAACCATCACTGCAGCCCTCCACCAGTCGGGGCTTTATGGCAGAGTTGCCCGACGGAAGCCTCTTTTCAGTGCAAGACACATGAAAACCTGCATGGAGTTTGCTAAAAAAAACACCCGAAGGACTCCAAGATGGTGAGAAATAAGATTCTGTGGTCTGATGAGACCAAGATAGAACTTTTTGGCCTTAATTCTAAGCGGTATGTGTGGAGAAAACCAGGCACTGCTCATCACCTGTCCAATACAGTCCCAACAGTGAAGCATGGTGGTGGCAGCATCATGCTGTGGGGGTGTTTTTCAGCTGCAGGGACAGGGCGACTGGTTGCAATTCGAGGGAAAGATTAATGCGGCCAAGTACAGGGATATCCTGGACAAAAACCTTCTCCAGAGTGCTCTGGACCTCAGACTGGGCTGAAGGTTTACCTTCCAACAAGACAATGACCCTAAGCACACAGCTAAAATAACGAAGGAGTGGCTTCACAACAACCCTGTGACTGTTCTTGAATGGCCCAGCCAGAGCCCTGACTTAAACCCAATTGAGCATCTCTGGAGAGACCTAAAAATGGCTGTCCACCAACATTTACCATCCAACCTGACAGAACTGGAGAGGATCTGCAAGGAGGAATGGCAGAGGATCCCCAAATCCAGGTGTGAAAGAAAGATCTTTTTCTTTCTCAAAAAGACTCCTGGCTGTATTAGATCAAAAGGGGGCTTCTACTAAATACTGAGCAAAGGGTCTGAATTCTTAGGACCATGTGATATTTCAGTTTTTCTTTTTTAATAAATCGGCAACAATGTCAACATTTCTGTGTTTTTCTGTCAGTATGGGGTGCTATGTGTACATTCATGAGGAAAATAAATTAACTTAAATGATTTTAGCAAATGGCTGCAATATAACAAAGAGTGAAAAATTTAAGGGGGTCTGAATACTTTCCGTACCCACTGTGTATGTATGCGTGTGTGTGTGTGTGTGTGTGTGTGTGTATATATATATATATATATATAAATAAATATATATATTAAAAAAAAAGCATTTAATGGGCAATACCTTATTAGATCTGCAAAACCTTCATATTTTAACGGATCACTAATGTTTATATTTTTTATACTTTATTATATTTAATTTTTATACACCTTAAAGACTGAAACTTTATTTTGTTGTACCTTGTGCAATGACAAAAGAGAAATCTACCAACCCACCATACCTACCTATCTACCTTCCTTACCAACCCACAATACGTACCTACCCCACCTTCCTTACCAACCCACCATACCTACCTACCTTACCTTCCTTACCAACCCACCAAACCTACCTATCTACCTTCCTTACCAACCCACCATACCTACCTACCTTACCTTCCTTACCAACCCACCATACCTACCTACCTTACCTTCCTTACCAACCCACCAAACCTACCTATCTACCTTCCTTACCAACCCACCATACCTACCTACCTTACCTTCCTTACCAACCCACCAAACCTACCTATCTACCTTCCTTACCAACCCACCATACCTACCTACCTACCTTCCTTACCAACCCACCAAACCTACCTATCTCCCTTCCTTACCAACCCACCATACTTACCTATCTACCTTCCTTACCAACCCACCATACCTACCTACCTTACCTTCCTTACCAACCCACCAAACCTACCTATCTACCTTCCTTACCAACCCACCATACCTATCTACCTTCCTTACCAACCCACAATACCTACCTACCTTACCTTCCTTACCAACCCACCATACCTACCTACCTTACCTTCCTTACCAACCCACCATACCTACCTATCTACCTTCCTTACCAACCCACCATACCTACCTACCTACCTACCTTACCTTCCTTACCAACCCACCATACCTACCTACCTTACCTTCCTTACCAACCCACCAAACCTACCTATCTACCTTCCTTACCAACCCACCATACCTACCTACCTACCTTCCTTACCAACCCACCATACCTACCTACCTACCTTCCTTACCAACCCACCATACCTACCTATCTACCTTCCTTACCAACCCACCATACCTACCTATCTACCTTCCTTACCAACCCACCATACCTACCTATCTACCTTCCTTACCAACCCACCATACCTACCTACCTTACCTTCCTTACCAACCCACCATACCTACCTACCTTACCTTCCTTACCAACCCACCATACCTACCTATCTTACCTTACTTACCAACCCACCAAACCTACCTATCTACCTTCCTTACCAACCCACCAAACCTACCTACCTACCTTCCTTACCAACCCACGATACCTACCTATCTACCTTCCTTACCAACCCACCATACCTACCTTCCTTACCAACCCACCATACCTACCTATCTAACTTCCTTACCAACCCACCATACCTACCTACCTACCTTCCTTACCAACCCACCATACCTACCTACCTACCTTCCTTACCAACCCACCATACCTACCTACCTTCCTTACCAACCCACCATACCTACCTACCTACCTTCCTTACCAACCCACCATACCTTCCTACCTTACCTTCCTTACCAACCCACCATACCTACCTACCTTACCTTCCCTACCAACCCACCATACCTACCTACCTTACCTTCCTTACCAACCCACCATACCTACCTACCTTACCTTCCTTACCAACCCACCATACCTACCTATCTACCTTCCTTACCAACCCACCATACCTACCTACCTTACCTTCCTTAACTAGCTACCTAACCTACCTACCTTCCTCTTCTTAACTTCCTACCTTAACTTCTTTATCTACCTACTTAACCTACCCACTGCATTTCGTTGCTGTGTACCTGTACTATCTATCTATCTATCTATCTATCTATCTATCTATCTATCTATCTATCTATCTATCTATCTATCTATCTATCTATCTATCTATCTATCTATCTATCTATCTAATCTAATCTAATCTAATCTAATCTAATCTAATCATACCTTCATTAAGTACCCACTTAATCTTCCTAACCCACCTGCCTACGGCTGATGCCCTTATCCAGAGCAACTTACAATGATATTTATTTATTTATTTATACAGCTAAACTGTTGAGGATTAGGGACCGTGCTCAAGGGCCCAGCAGTGGCAGCATTGTGGTGATGTGATTTGAACTCAACCTTCGGATCAGAAGTGCACTGAGCTCCTCCTGCCACTTGCCCTATTGAATATTTAAAAAGAGCAGAGAGTAGCAGTGAAAAGAGCCGAGGAGCTTTTTGGGGTCAGTGCAGAAGAAGAGTTGTACTAAAGTTCTACTGTCACTGAATTACTGGACTTTTCCGTGTAGCACTTTTTCCCCCACATATCATATGCGTGTGCTGTAGTCCACCTCAAAACACTGACAGAAGAGCCATTTCATATATCTGATATTTGTTACTGCCAATATTTAGTTTATTAGATTAGATTTATTCATTTTAACGTCCATAGCAAATTTGTTTATTCAATATCAGATACAATGCTCTTTTTGTGATACACTGTTATGTTGATGGCAGTTTTGGACCATTGCCACACACACACTCCTTCCAAAACCAAAACTACTGTCTACGTCTGCTTGAGTGGTGTGTTTTGGGTGATTATAAAACTCTATGAGGATTTGAGTGAAGTGTTGCTTCAAGCACAATGTTAAAACTTAAATAAGTACCTCAAATAAGGAATGCAAGAGGGCTCGAAAACTGAAGGTCAAGGGTCCCTGACTAGCCCCAGACACCGCGGTGTCAAACAGGTGGCACAGCAGCTGGAGGTAACAGCAGGTATTCATGTCGAGCTTCTCAGGGTTCCACCAGAGTTCATCTGAAACACAAATAACAATCCTGGATGAATGTCCGAGGCCAAAACACCATCTCACGCAGTTTTCACAATTTTACAAAAGCGAGATTTGATCAAAATCACTCAACTCTACCTTTAAATGTAGCCTTGGGACATTTGAGGTTATTGATGAAGTGTTGGAGGAGAGAGAGGACCAACAAGCTGTATTTCTTTTCCGTATTTTCTCCCATGTGCATTTCGAGTAAAAAGTCTGCAAGCACCTCATACATGGCCTGAGGGGTTTCGTCCTGGTCCACATACAGCTGCAACAATACACATTTCCCGGTCAGACACTCAAAAACACTCAAACGAGAAGGAAAACGCTTACATTTATATCGGCCAAGTGTCACGGTAACATTGACAAAGTTAAAAAAAAACAGCCGTTAAAAACGATCTCCGTTTCCATTGCAGATTTAGATTTTTGTTCAAAAACTATTATTGCTTACTGTTTGTGGATTAACAGCAGGGAAATCGAATGTAGTCTATTATAAAGAAAAAGCATACCAGTTTAAACTGAAGGGGGTTAAATACTTTCCAAAACCACCCTAAATCAATGTATTAAAATATAATTCTGGCCTCAGAGCAGCTTGTGTGGCCCGATTTCTAAAACGTTTGAATGCTCTAATAAAAATAATGCCAAGTCAGCAAAACTGAGTGAATCAATCGAAGGTTATATTACATCCCCGAACTAATAATGAACAGACCAGCTGAGCGAATCTGTTCGGGTAATAAATAGAGAGAGGGTAATATTGATGAAACATGATATTTCCTAACATTTGTTCTGTGTATTAATATAATGTAATGTACAATAAATAGAATACTTAAATAATAAATATGATCATGAAAATTGATTAACAGGACAGTTGCATAGGTTTATCAGGAAGTGGTTCATGGCTTACATACTGTGAAAAGAAATGTATTTGTTTATGTTGAATACATATACAGACTCAGACTGGAATTTTTAAATGACTTTTTCCTCAATAAATATCTATTTTTTTCATTTCTGAAGAAAACAAGCTTTTTAAAACTGCTCTAACGTGTCACTATAAAACGTTCTTTCAGCTTCTCCCGTTAGGGGGCGCCACAGCGGATCCTCCGCATTTTGGCAGGTTTTTACGCTGGATGCACTTCCTAACGCAACCCTCCCCATTTATCCGGGCTTGGGACCGGCACTGAGAGTGGCTGGGGTCGGTTCCCTGACCGGGGATCGAACCCGGGCCGCAGCGGTGAAAGCGCCGCATCTTAACCACTAGACCACCAGGGGACACTATGATGTGTGCAAAAAACAAACAAACAAAAAAAAAAAACAATCGTTTTCAGAACCACGTACAGAAGAAAATGTTAAAAGTTCTCTTGCGGAAAAGCTTTAAAAGACTATATAAATAAAAATAAAAAATACAAATCTAAAAAAAATAAACCACTAAAGATTTTGCCATTTTTACTTCCTATTTTCTACCCGTATTATTTAAATTACAATATCACGTTTTTCTCTGTGCGTGTGTACGTATGAAGCAGTGTCGAGACCTCAGTCTGTAGCGTGTTGAGTTCTTTCAGTGATGGTTTAAGCAGTCTGAAGAGTATCTGAGCTGTGTGGAGGTGTGTGCTCTCATTCAGAGAATCCAGAGTCTGGAGAAGAGCACAAATCAACACCACGAACGCTGCCCTCTCTCGCTCTCCAGAACCCTGCTTGGCCAGCAACGCACACACACGCTCGATCTGTATCACAAAGACAAAAGCAAATAGGAGAAAGTCAGAAAGATCTCCTCAGGATCCTAAATAACAAACTCAATATAACGAGAATATTCGCAACCATTCCTCTAGACTGATACTCACAGCATTGCGTTTAGTGGACGGATCCATGCGGGCCAGGTTTTTAGTCAGAGTGCTGATGAGCATCTGATTGGCCACTCGGATAACATCTGAAGGTGGAGTTTTCTTCAGCACCCCCTGTAACACTGTAACACCAAAAACACACCATGCTCGGTCAAAAGGTTCAGAATTTAACAAACATTTCTATATCAGTTACTAGAGATTAGAATGTAACAGAGTCAGGAAGAGAGTGTGTGTGTGTGTGCGTGTGTGTGTGTGTGTGTGTGCGCGTGTGTGTGTGTGTGTGTGTGTGTGCGTGTGTGTGTGTATATACCGTCAACCCAGCCCTGGGTGAGCGGATGCTGGGATAGAAGATGCGTCTCAGCGACACACAATGCCAGTTTCAGTTCTGCTGACTCAGGTGCTGGATTTGTTATTAGCAGGAAGGGTAACAGCTCGCAGCTAATTTGGGCTCTGAGATCAGGATTCGCTTCCCTGATGGGCAGGTCATCAAGTACTCGAACCGCCTCCTTTAATACTGAGTTCCTGTCATAGCATCATTCACAGAGATTAGTTCATCCAGAAGGTGTACAAAGGAAAATAATACACACCTGGACGGCACTGATGAGGCGTATAAAGTGGAAAAGTAGCGTTACTTTGGGTACGCACCAGTGCTCAGAATCCGACGGCTGGACGCGGTGTAGAAGAGAAATCAAACAAGGAATCGTGTCTTCTAAATCCATGCGTCCGAGATACAACTAGCAAACATTAGAAAATATACCCAATGAGAGTTGATGTGGAAAAGGAGCAACCGTGTTAAGATTTAAAAGCAGAGCTTTTCCTCATGTACCCTGATATACGAGTGAAAGAATTAGGAGCAAAAACTCAGGTTTAACATCAAAGTGTTGCACATGTATTATCCAAATTGAGTAGCTCATGCTAAAGAATTGCTATAAAAACAACAAAAAAATATTATTTTAAATATTATAGTAAATATATCATCTAATGCTGAATAATCCAGCGTGCATTTCTGTTTGACTATTTTTGGTAAAAATATAAATAAATGGTGAAATGAAAACCTTCAAAACAACACACATTTATTCACGATGTGAAGAAAAAATAAATAAAAAATTATATATATATATATTTGTGACTAAATGTGTAAATGTTTCCATTAATAAAATAACTATGAATACATGTATGCAGCATGGTTTATTAGCACTCATAGGTATTCAGCATGTCCTCCTACCCGCATTGCCGACAGAGCTGACAGCACGACATCAGGCACATCATCCTTCAACCTCTCAAGCAAAGCATCCTTCAGGAATGCCTCATCAAAGCCCTCCTTAAAGTAGACATACAAACGTGCAAATTAGAATAAAATCAATTTTCATAAAAAAAAAAAAAATAAAAATGCTCACACAAGACCCTGTAAACGGCTTAGACGTTACCAAAGTGTACGTTCTTTCTGAACACAGCAGTATTTCCTCATGCAGTGATTCATCTCAGCCATCTAGCGAGCACTAATGTTAACGCTGCACGTACCTGTCCGGAGGTGAGAATCTCTTTCATGTATTCTATAGCCATGGTCCTCACAGCAGACACGGGGTGTTTAAGACTGAGGATCAGAGAGGTGTCGGAGTTTGCCAGAACCTACACGACATACAGCAGATATTACAGTCAGAACAATATAAACTACCTACAGCAGAATTCTAGTACACAATAGATACAATTTTAGTATAAAATTATTTTCACTAAAAATATTTTTATATGCCGAAGGAAAAGACACGATGCTGCTCTGCATACCTGGTGTTTGCCACAGCACAAGGTAAGCGAGAGGAACTGATGGAGGAGGTTCTTCTGCTGAGCTGAGCCCATCTCACCCACAAAACCCACCAGGACGGCATCCAGAGCTTCAGGATACCTGCAACACAGTAGGAGTTCAAGACAACTTTAGACAAAAGAAAGCCGAGGTGACAAGTGAAGCTCTGTACCACATTCTGTAACTCACACAGATGCCTGCAGCAGTGACGGACCAAACACAGAGAAATATAAAGTGTAGAATAAAAAAACAAACTGCTCTCATGGCTTGCTAGGATTTCTAAAGCCTCTCGTGCATATACTCAAAAACTACTTAAAACAATGTTTATATTTGGATAGAAAACTACAAGATCAGTATTATGTACATACTCAACATCTAAACTACAGTAAGATCAAGTACATGCAAAAATGACCCTGAAGAGCATTCAGAGCTTTTACGCATCCCAGTTATTGGCGACAGGTGAAAACGTACTTGTTCTCAAAGAGCCTGACAATCCCTTGGACCTTCTGATTAAAAGAGGAGAGCTTGTCTGATCCGAGCTCTGCCCCACAGCACATGTATCCCTCAAGGAGAAGTCTGCAAAGACCAACAAATGCTTATTATTAGTCTGCAGTGTTCAGAATCCAGAGCGCTCTCCATGCAGCACATCATGATGTCATGGATTCAAGCCATCGAAACTGATTACCGTGCCACCGTGTTCTCCAAGTCGGTGCTCAAGGGAAGGTTCTCAATGACTGATTTCAGGAGGCAGCAGTATGAAGCACCTTGTGAGTCTTCGTTTCCCAGGTCATCTGGTGGCAAGCAATCAGTCAAATTATTATTAATGACGAGAAAAAGACATAAATAAAATAAAATATAATATAAATTGCTGTTCTATACATTATACATTTACTGTGTAACTTCAATAGAAAATAAAAAATATGAGACAGAAATCTATAAAAAAAAAAAATGTATAGGACTTTATAGTGGCTTGTGATTTTAACATAAATGCTGTTGGGCAAAAAATGGATTTCATCTGGAAGCCAGAACAAAACTTCTGAATCCTTTCTGAAAAGTTTACCATCAACTAGACTTCACTACTTCCTGCATCAGGACTGATGTGTGTATTCATGTGAGCAGTGGTGTGAAGTATTTATGTAAACGTACTTCATTTCTGTGTTAAAGTATCTTTCTAGTTTTTACTCCACTACATTTTAATTTACAATAAACTTTTACTCAAGTCATATTGGAATTGTAATGGAGTACGTTTAGCAGTGAGGTATCTACACTTTCACTCAAGAATTCCAGGTACTCTTTATACCTTGTGCTCTTTTAATGCTTCCTGATCAACCTCGGCACACTTCTCAACCCAAGTGCTGGTACTATTTAGGAGTTTATCCGAAGGTAAGAACATTTAAAAAATGTGTTTGAGAGTTTTATGACTTTTAAACAAACCATTTTGTGTGATGACCACATTAGTGAGCTTTGGCAGGAAGTAGTGCAGCAAAGGACTGATATCATAGGAGGCTGCAATACACTGCAAGGTGGACACCAGAGAGGGAACTTCACAGAGGTACTGAAATGTCCTGGGTGGAGAAGAACAAAAAGACATTGCAGATTAAAATCAATACACAAACAGACCAAAAATGTTGAAAACTAAAAGGAAATCCCTGAGAAATGGTTACCGAGTAGTGATGGAACGCACCGTTACCGAGTAGTGATGGAACGCACCGTTACCGAGTAGTGATGGAACGCACCGTTACCGAGTAGTGATGGAACGCACCGTTACCGAGTAGTGATGGAACGCACCGTTACCGAGTAGTGATGGAACGCACCGTTACCGAGTAGTGATGGAACGCACCGTTACCGAGTAGTGATGGAACGCACCGTTACCGAGTAGTGATGGAACGCACCGTTACCGAGTAGTGATGGAACGCACCGTTACCGAGTAGTGATGGAACGCACCGTTACCGAGTAGTGATGGAACGCACCGTTACCGAGTAGTGATGGAACGCACCGTTACCGAGTAGTGATGGAACGCACCGTTACCGAGTAGTGATAGAACGCACCGTTACCGAGTAGTGATAGAACGCACCGTTACCGAGTAGTGATAGAACGCACCGTTACCGAGTAGTGATAGAACGCACCGTTACCGAGTAGTGATAGAACGCACCGTTACCGAGTAGTGATAGAACGCACCGTTACCGAGTAGTGATAGAACGCACCGTTACCGAGTAGTGATAGAACGCACCGTTACCGAGTAGTGATAAAACACACTAATATCAGGAGTAGTCCTTGTATTAATGCACCAGATAAAACAAAAATACAAATCTGGCAGCAAGAACAACACTCACTTTTGTCCGATGACACTTTTCTTCTGGTTCTGGAGAAGGATAATGAGGCACGACAAGCCTTCAGACGTCAGCACTGGAGCTCTAGTCACTGACCTACTCACTTGTCGTGCCAGTGAGTCCAGCAGCTCCGGCTGCATCACAACCTTCACCGCAAGCTGGCACACAATCATATATGTGGCAGCTTTGTAATCCAAAAGCTCAGATTTCAGGCCCTGCAAAAAAGAAAACACATGCTGATGTCATCTACATTTTTTCTTGTGCTCGGAGGAAAAGCTTGTTTTTATGTCAAATATTTTCCTGCAGCAAATACAGTTTTTAAAGTCTCAATGCTGTCTGTCTGTGATTTATAATCAACCCTTCAAGAGTGCAGAAAATAAACATATGCAGTGTAATATTCTGCTCCACATGAAATACTGTAATATCTTCATATTTGAAACAATGTGTATGGTATAAAGTACAGCATTCTGAAACCATCCTGCTAATGAACTCTGCCTCGAGCCAGAAGATGGGGGTGGTGTCTGTTACCTCCTCTGCTCTCCTCGGATGTTCTCAGTCGTGTTCTATAGGTTGTTTTAACGTTTACATGCTTTGTCCTGGTATGTCACATGAAGCTTCATCATTCTGAACTGGAGCAAAATGACTCCAGAATATGCTTCTTTTTCTTTCAGTCCTGATCGCAGCCATGCACTCGATCTCATTTTAAACCTACACTGAGTGCTTTGATTGAGTGAGTGAACGCCGCCATGATAAGTGGTGGTACAGTGGAAGATATGGTTCCCATTGACATTCCTATTTAAGTATTATAAATATTTATATACTTCATAGAGTATTAATATTATAATAATATTCTAAACTCACTTGGTAAAAATACAAAACAAAAAAAGAACGGATCGTTACTTCTATTTCAGGATTGATCCTTTTGATACAATGCCAGTATGGAAAATATCGATACGTCAGGATCCATCCCCAATATAGGGTATTAGGTTAATATCCCTAACTGTAGGTTATAAGATATGGTATATATAGTATTATACAGTATAAATGTGCAAAGACGCACATGTCAGAAGATAACATGCTCAAATAACATGATACACATATATAAATGCCGGTATGATAGAGTATATGGAGAATAAATATGGGTTATGGATGGTGCAAAGATGCCTGGTGGATGAAGCAGTGCAATAAACACAGAACCAGAGCAGGATAAATGTTATAATAGAACTCAAGTGTCAACTTCATAAGAATTCAAGCATAAATCCGTTTCCAAACATTGAAGCTTCAACACTAATTTAAATGCACAAAGAAAATGTAAAAGATGCCACACTATGCTCTCGGGTTTCTGAACGTTCCAGAGAGCCAAAGATTTATCAGAGAGGCCAAACAATATGTGCAGGAGTGTACTGTTAATAAAATATTCTCCACACAAACAAGTTTCTCTTTAAAAAACTATACTGAAATGACTCACTACAGGCATGTGTTAAGTTTAAAAAAAACAAAAAAAAAAACAAAAAACAAAACAGGTGCCAAGAATTACGAAGCTGAAGTAAGATCTGAACTCACCAGTTGTAGATAAGGAAGTAACTTCGCTATGATAGAATCCGTGACTTTCTCCACTGCCTCCAGTGAGGGAACAATGGTCGCCGAATAAAAGGAAAAAATCACTCGCAGCTGTGCACATTTTCCGTCGTGAACAGACTGTGCATAGGCCTAAAGAAACAGCACCGTTACCCAATGAATCAGGCGACAGATCAGAGCACATCAGATCAGATGTCACACGGGTTAGACGTGTTACCTCAACCGACTTTGTCACCAAGGTGCAGATGAAATCCATGAAACCCAGATCTTTATAACAGTGAGTCAGGAGAGTCCCTCTCGCCAAAGGTACTCCAGGTTTCTGTGGAGCAGAGAGAGAGAGAGAGAGAGAGAGAGAGAGAGAAAGAGACAGACAGACAGACAGACAGACAGAGAGAGACACAGACAGACAGACAGACAGACAGAGAGAGAGAGAGAGAGAGAGAGAGAGAGAGAGAGAGAGAGAGAGAGAGAGAGAGAGAGAGAGAGAGAGAGAGAGAGAATAATCAGCACAGATAATTGATAGCTGGAACTATCCATAAACAAAATTTTTCCAGGCTTCAGGTCCTCTGTCATTACATGAGTGGCCTCTAGAGGCGAATCACTGATGCCACAGGCTCTGTATTGTTTTTGTTACTTTGAATTATCAAATTTATTAATTTAATTAGTTTTATCATAAAGTTCAGTACTCTTTTACAGGGAGTGTTATGATTTTTTTTTTTATCTATTTAAAAAACTATCGGTTGATTAATCGGTGTGATCAAGTGCGATCCACTATCTATCTGACCTCTACTGATTACACAATGCTGCCAGACTATTTCAGAACTGCATGCAGTTCACTTGTTCGGAAGGCAAAATTATGAAATGCCTGGATGATCCGTACACTCCAATACCTGCTTTTAATTATGGCTATAAAAGTGTGAATAACTTTCTTCATACTTCTAATCATCAAACACAAAGTGCGTGTCTTTCAACATACAGTCCGTTAACATGTCAACATACAACAATTTCAACATACAGTCGTCGTCTCCCCCCCCCATGGTTTTACAACCGTATACCTGAAGCGCATGTAGCCAGTGCCACTTGTGTGTGGGATCCGGGATCTTCAAAAGCTGAATGACTCGTACAAACACTTTGGTCTCGTGAAACGGCAACACACAAGCAATCAGACTGTCCTGGTTGTACAAGTGAATGTGGAACCTGAAATACAATCAGAGAAAAAAAAGAGTGTCTGTCTAGCTGTGCTTTCAAACAGGAGGCAACCAACCAACAAGAACATACAAATAACAAACAGCAGACAGTCGAGACCACGTGCAATAATTCATGAGAAAACTAGTGAAGATGATATAAGTGATACAGCACCTGTGTACGAGCCATTCCAGACACTTGAGTGCAGGCTTGAGCAGGAAGTATGGAGACAGACGGGTGAGGAACAGCGAGATGTCCTTGTCTAGTTTCTGGTTAACCTCCTTGGACTGCACACTGCGCTCAAGGCTTACTGAAGCCTGGCTGAAGAGCGTTTCCTGAAACTCTGCGAACGCTGGCTCAATACCCAGCAGCTCATCGAGCCCTGTACAACCTGCACAATGGATATACATATATAATGTGTATGCATTTCATATATCAGAATTATATCCGTCACATTAAATAAGTTCTTAGTGTTTTCTACTGAAGAATCTTCAGGGGATTTTTCTGCCAAATTTCCCTCGGCTTTGAATTTCACCTCAATTCAAATCCGTCTTTAAATCAGTGGATAAACAGACACAAACAAGCATTCCAGACCATGTGTGTGTGTGTATATGAGTGTTTTAAATATATTTTAAATTATAATATAAAGCTATTTGAAAAGTGCAAAGGAAAACAAATGAGCGTTTAAAATTCAAATATTAAAAATTCATATTCATTGTTCAGTCACCTATTAAACTCCATACATCACGTTCTGTAGGTGGTGTGTGTATAGTTAGGTAGATGAGCTTTGGGTGGATAGGTGTGTGTGAAGTGGGTTAGGTAGGTGTGTGTAGGTGTGTGTGTTTATGAGGATGAGGGGGTGAATAGGCATGTGTGTGAAAGGGGTTAGGTAGTTGTGTGTGTAGATGTGTTCATGAGGGTAAGGGGTGGATGTGAAGGGGGTTAGGTAGTTGTGTGTGTATGGGGGTGGGTGTGTTCATGAGGGTTGGGGGGTGGATGGGCGTGTGTGTAGGTGTGTTTATGTGTGTAGGGGTGTGGGTGGATGGGTAGGTAGTTGTGTGATTGTGAGGGTGGGGGTGGATGGGCGTGTGTGTAGGTGTGTTTATGTGTGTAGGGGTGTGGGTGGATGGGTAGGTAGTTGTGTGATTGTGAGGGTGGGGGTGGATGGGCGTGTGTGTAGGTGTGTTTATGTGTGTAGGGGTGTGGGTGGATGGGTAGGTAGTTGTGTGATTGTGAGGGTGGGGGTGGATGGGGGTGGATGGGCGTGTGTGTAGGTGTGTTTATGTGTGTAGGGGTGTGGGTGGACGGGTAGGTAGTTGTGTGTTTGTGGGGGGTAGGGGGTGGATGGGCGTGGGGGGTGGGGGTGGATGGGTAGGTAGTTGTGTGTTTGTGAGGGTGGGGGTGGATGGGCGTGTGTGTAGGTGTGTTTATGTATGCAGGGGTGTGGGTGGATGGGTAGGTAGTTGTGTGTTTGTGAGGGTGGATGGGCGTGTAGGTGTGTTTATGTGTGTAGGGGTGGGGGTGGATGGGTAGGTAGTTGTGTGTTTGTGAGGGTGGATGGGCGTGTGTGTGGGTGTGTAGGTGTGTTTATGTGTGTAGGGGTGTGGGTGGATGGGTAGGTAGTTGTGTGTTTGTGAGGGTGGGGGTGGATGGGCGTGTGTGTGGGTGTGTAGGGGTGTGGGTGGATGGGTAGGTAGTTGTGTGTTTGTGAGGGTGGATGGGTGTGTAGGTGTGTTTATGTGTGTAGGGGTGTGGGTGGATGGGTAGGTAGTTGTGTGTTTGTGAGGGTGGGGGTGGATGGGCGTGTGTGTGGGTGTGTAGGTGTGTTTATGTGTGTAGGGGTGTGGGTGGATGGGTAGGTAGTTGTGTGTTTGTGAGGGTGGGGGTGGATGGGCGTGTGTGTGGGTGTGTAGGTGTGTTTATGTGTGTAGGGGTGTGGGTGGATGGGTAGGTAGTTGTGTGTTTGTGAGGGTGGATGGGCGTGTGTGTGGGGGGGTGGATGGGCGTGTGTGTGGGTGTGTAGGGGTGTGGGTGGATGGGTAGGTAGTTGTGTGTTTGTGAGGGTGGGGGTGGATGGGCGTGTGTGTGGGTGTGTAGGGGTGTGGGTGGATGGGTAGGTAGTTGTGTGTTTGTGAGGGTGGATGGGCGTGTAGGTGTGTTTATGTGTGTAGGGGTGTGGGTGGATGGGTAGGTAGTTGTGTGTTTGTGAGGGTGGGGGTGGATGGGCGTGTGTGTGGGTGTGTAGGTGTGTTTATGTGTGTAGGGGTGTGGGTGGATGGGTAGGTAGTTGTGTGTTTGTGAGGGTGGGGGTGGATGGGCGTGTGTGTGGGTGTGTAGGTGTGTTTATGTGTGTAGGGGTGTGGGTGGATGGGTAGGTAGTTGTGTGTTTGTGAGGGTGGGGGTGGATGGGCGTGTGTGTGGGTGTGTAGGTGTGTTTATGTGTGTAGGGGTGTGGGTGGATGGGTAGGTAGTTGTGTGTTTGTGAGGGTGGGGGTGGATGGGCGTGTGTGTGGGTGTGTAGGTGTGTTTATGTGTGTAGGGGTGTGGGTGGATGGGTAGGTAGTTGTGTGTTTGTGAGGGTGGATGGGCGTGTGTGTGGGGGTGGATGGGCGTGTGTGTGGGTGTGTAGGGGTGTGGGTGGATGGGTAGGTAGTTGTGTGTTTGTGAGGGTGGGGGTGGATGGGCGTGTGTGTGGGTGTGTAGGGGTGTGGGTGGATGGGTAGGTAGTTGTGTGTTTGTGAGGGTGGATGGGCGTGTAGGTGTGTTTATGTGTGTAGGGGTGTGGGTGGATGGGTAGGTAGTTGTGTGTTTGTGAGGGTGGGGGTGGATGGGCGTGTGTGTGGGTGTGTAGGTGTGTTTATGTGTGTAGGGGTGTGGGTGGATGGGTAGGTAGTTGTGTGTTTGTGAGGGTGGGGGTGGATGGGCGTGTGTGTGGGTGTGTAGGTGTGTTTATGTGTGTAGGGGTGTGGGTGGATGGGTAGGTAGTTGTGTGTTTGTGAGGGTGGGGGTGGATAGGTGTGTTTCAGATTTATACCCAGGGCATAGATCGTGCTTCTGTCCATGCTGGCAGCATCTTTAGGGTTAAAGAGGACCGAGGCGACCCGGCTCCGGCTCAGCAGACTCGGGTCACTCTGCGGCAAAGCCAGCCGCTTCAACTGGTGCGCTAATGACGTCATCTTCACTGCTTCCTGTAGGTCTGAATTCAATAATCCAGTTATTTGTACAGCGGTTTTTTTTAAACAATGGACAATGTCTCAAATCAGCTTTTCACAAATAAAGCAGTAATAAAAACGTGTATAATGTACAATAATATTCGGATTTGAATATGATGTGCACCACACTACAAGAGTTCACGTGGATAAAACGATAAAACATCTCATTAGACCACATCTGTCCAGCTGTGTGTATTTTGTAGATCTGTAATATGAATGCTCTATCTTTGGGTTGTTCTTTAGCTAACAATAATACAGATCTAAATGATAAAAAAAAAAAAACACTAGTTATTTAGTATTTCATTGCAAAAAACAACAACTCCTGAGCACTTACCTCACTGTAAACTCTCACATGTGCTTCTGGAGCGCACACTTCTTCCACAGTCCTGCAATCAGAGCTGTAATTCCCTCCAACACCCCCTAGTGGTGTGGCGCGGAGTGGAGTAGAATCCATTACAACGTGCTTCAGTAAACACGAAATCCTCACAAAACTCACAATTAGCACAATAATCGTTTTCTTCTGTTCATATGAAAACTAATAAACATTTTTGTGTGTAATCTATTGAACTTTTTTCACACGAAGATGCCAAAATGAAGCTTTTTTCCTTTTTTATTTAGTTGATCAGTTTCATTTAGTTATTCATTTTATTAAAATATCTTGTTTTTTTCTTGTATTCATAGTCCTTTGCCATTTTTTGATCAAGAGTTCGAAAAAGTATTTGTGTGTACACACTCAAAACACCTTTCCACGAGTGTAGTTACTAATCCACAATCACTTGTATTGTTAGACGTCCCCTCTGTCCATGATTTCTACTGCACTATTGTTATCTATTGTTGGTTTTTGTGGTAGAATTGTAACCTCACACAATTGTAATTATTGTGTCTTTGTTATAAAAGTTCACAATTAAATCTTTTGCCAGCATTAAGTGTACTATCTGCTCCTGAGGGTTTAATCAGGGTATTTTTTTTTTTTTTACATGAGGCCAAAATAGTTTCCTTTTTATTTACTTTATCATTCATATCGTTGAAGTATGTCGTTGATTTATTTTTGATGAATGTAGGAGGAGCTTAATGTTAAATACAGGTTCGTTTTTGGTAAAAAATCCGTTGCCCTCTTGTGTTTTTTTACAGACTAGAGGACACAAAGATGTTCAGAATTAATTTGTTCGATTTAGTCATTCATGGTATTAACCTCGAAAATGAAAACCGCATTTTTTCTTTTGCCATTTTTTGATCAAAAGCCTAATAAAGTATTCAGGCATGCGTTCAGAACACCTTTCAATGAGTGAAGTTACCAGATCCCAGTCACTTGTAGTGTTAGAGTTTCCCTCCTTCTATACGATTTATTGCACGGTGTTGGTTTTGTATAGTAGGTTTGTGATCCCATATGATTCTTATTGTCATAAGATTTTGTCTTATCATGTTTATGTTATTAAATCTATATTTTTCTGTGCTCTTGGTTACTGCATTTCATCTGATGCAAAAAATTAAGCTTTTTTCTTTTTATTCTTTTGGTTAGATGTTATATTAAGTTATTTATTTGTTTGTTTTTCCCAATTTTTTATGTTTTGTTGAATACAGACTAGTTTCTGATCTGTTGCCCTCTTTTAGTTGTCACAGACTAGAGCACTAAGATGTTCAATGTTTATTGGTTCTGTTTAGTCGTTCACTGTGTAAAACTTTAGGTATCCATAACCCTTTCGTCCCTACTCTATTTACACACACAATATATATATATATATATATGTATAAAACATTTTTAAGCTTTTTTTCTGTTTTTCCACTTTATCAGATAATATACAAACTTAGTTATTTCTCCAATTGTGTATGTTTTGTTGATTGTAGGAGCAGATTAATAACATTAAATACAGGCTAGTTTAGTCTAGATCAGGGGTCACCAACCTTTTTGAAACTGAGAGCTACATCTTGGGTACCGATCAATGTGATGGGCTACCAGTTTGATACACACAGTTTTCAGTTTGATCTGAAATAACAAATTTGCTCAATTTACCCTTTATTATGGTATTATTTCTCATAATAATTATCAACAATCATTTAACAAGGTAGGAAACTGCTATTTTTAGAAAAGGCCCGCAGGCTACTCATGTGGTCCTTGTGGGCTACCTGGTGGCCGCTGGCACCATGTTGGTGACCCCTGGTCTATATAGTCTAAGTTCAAATATCTAAAAGCTTATATAGCTTTAGAAAGTATAAGGAGTGTGTGTATGCACTAAGAACACCTTTCCATGAGTGAAGTTACCAGTTCCCAATCACTTGTAGTGTTAAACTTCCCCACCTTCCATTCTTTTTATTTCACTGTGTTGGGTTCTGTGGTAGGATTGTGCTCTCAGACATTTCCAATTGTCCTAAGTTTCTGTTTTATGTCTATGTAATTAAACTTCTCTATGTATTGCTATGGGCTACTGCAGTTTATAATTGAATGTACCGTCTGATCTTGAATGTTTAACCAGGGCAGTTTTTTTTCACAAGTCAAGTCAAGAAGCTTTTATTGTTCCTCCAAACATATATAGTGAAATGAGAAGTTTCTCCAGAACTCTGGTGCTACATAAACAACATGAAGCTACATAACATAACACAGAGATGAGGATCAAAAGTATGTGTCACATAAAGTGCATCGTGTGCAAACGCCAAATACCACTAAATTAAAACCCGAGTTCACTCATTTTATTTACAGAAACCCACTGCATATAAATTGGCCAACTGCTATTTGTTTATGAACTGATATTGAGAATGTGAGAATATTAGTACTGAGGATGTATTTTACTTAAATGCACAAAGAAAAACTTACTGAATCATGCAAATACATTAAAAGCATCAATTCCAGCCACATCTTTTGCAAATAACAGCAGCAAACATTTATAGACAATTAAAATTAGCAAGAAGATATAATATATGCTTATAAATGAAGCAACATTCAGCATAATATCAATAAGGCTCTGTCCATCCTTGGTTTAAACACAGGCTCTACTCTCCTGCACAATGCTAACCCACAAAACGCAACTGGAATCTGACTGGTATAAATTCAATTCAATTTAATTTTATTTATATTGCACTTTTAACAATGAACATTGTCCCAAAGCAGCTTTACACAGATAATGTGGTGATAAAAAAATGAATATGTTCTTTAGAAGTGTAAGTTTGTCCCTGATGAGTGAGCCGGTGGCGACTGTGGTGAAGGAAAAACTCCCAGAGATGGCATAAGGAAGAAACCTTGAAAGGAACCAGACTCAAGAGGGAACCAATCCTCATCTGGGTGGCACCGAATGTCCATTTATTACATTTATTAAATGGTGTTGCGGGGTACAGTGATGGTGATCAGAAGCAAACTGTAGTCCTGAGTCAGTGTAGCAGACTGTTGACATTAACTACAGTCCAAATCCATCCTGAAAGCTCCCGTTCTTACTCCAGATTTTTCTGGAACCACCCAAGTCGTTGATGAGAAACCGTCCCCAGATGCACAGCGTGGCCTCCAAACGAAGAGAACACTATCCAGAGGCAGACCTGGACGAAGTGTGAAGATCCACGGAGGGAAGAGGGTCAGGAACAGTGGTCACTGGATATATATATATATATATATATATATATATATATATATATATATATATATATATATATATATATATATATATATATATATAAAGTAGTAATTTACTGTTAATTTTAGGTCTTTACTGTTATTTATTTTACAGCATTTTACTGTAAAAACTTCTACTTAATTAAAACCCAAGTTAACTAAGTAACAAAGTTGTCAGCGTATTAGTACTGAAAATTTATTTTACTTAAATGCACAAAGAAAAACATAATGAATCATCCAAAAACAATAAAAGCATCAATTGAAGCCAAATCTCTTGCAGAAAACAGCAGCAAACATTTATGTGCAATTGAAATGATCAAAGAGATTTTAAGTAACGACACAGTTACTGCCTTTAAATGAAGCAATATGCCACATAATATAGAAGAATTGAATAATTATTACAGACATTTTAAATTATTAATAATTCAATATATTTTTTTTAAATAAAAAAAACAGACTTTACTCTTCTGCACAATGGTAACCCACAAAACACACAACATGGATTTGACTGTAAGGTTTTACAGTACTTTGCTGTTTTTTTTTATTTTAGAGTAAACTACTGACAGCAGGGTTTTCAATAATCTACTGTTGTTGTTTTTACAGTTTGCTTCCATAAATTAAATATACAGTATATTATTGTTAAAACTTACAGCCAAAGCAACAGATGAAATCAAATAAAAATATCACATGATCTCAGCAGAAGATGATTAAACAACCACAAAAACAGCATTACCAGCTTCGCTTATTCACCAGGTCACCAGTGTGACTTTATTTCTGTCATTTGTGTGCTAAAGCTCTAACTGAGATGTTGTACTTTTATTTGAAGTCACCATAATGGTGATCAGTGTTTGCTGTAGTTGGGCTCTTGAACTTTGTCATTTAAAAAAAAAATTTTCTTTGTTTGCTGTAGTTAGTTGTGTTTAGTAAGCCTAGCTTTTTACCTAGTTAGTATTCATGGTCTTTTGCTTTATTTTGGCCTTAAGTTTAGAAAAGTTTTTGGATTGTAGATATGCACTCACAACACTTTTCCATGGGTGAAGTTACACGTTCCTTATCACTTGTAATGCCATGTTTTCACTCTTTCCATGTTCCGTATTGATTTTGTGTGGTGAGAGTTTGAAGACATGTTACATGTAGTAAAAAATGCTGATGATGATTCATCATACAGTCGTATTCTGTATGAATGTATAAGTTAAAATTAAAATGTGTTGCCCTTGTGTTTTTTTCCCCACAGACTAAAGCTATTAATCTTTCTGAATGTTTATTTTTTTATGAACCCAATAAATATTCCACTTTTATTTACTGATATTAACATCAAATTTCATTAAACTTTTTTTTTTTGCAAACATTGAAAACACAAAGTAACCAAGTAAAAAACTTAATGTCTTGCCTTGAAAATGTTCTGTACCTTTCAGTGGTTCTGTTTATGCATTAAATTTGTTACAGTCCAAATTACATCATTTCTTCCTGAACAGGATGCATTTCAGGGAGGTATATACCCAGCCATTAGGGTTGCACAAGCCAGTGCACTCTTAGTGCGGGTCCCAAGCCCGGATAAATGGGGAGGGTTGTGTTAGGAAGGGCATCCAGCGTAAAAACGTGCCAAATCAAACATGCGGATCATGAATACAGATGATCTGCTGTGGTGACCCCTAATGGGAGAAGCTGATAGAAAGTTTATATATTTTAAATGCATCTTGAACCATCAGCTTTAGGCTGATTATGGACAACTTGACCATCTATTTTTGTGACCTATATGGCATAAATAAATGACTTCTGTCTGACAGGAGTACATTTCCTTTGATGTACATGCAAACATGTTCTCAGTTGGTCTCTCACAGATATCATGAAATCTCTTGAGGTTGCAGAAATTGGGGAAAGGTCACATACTTTGGCCAACTACTGTGTTCTACAAAGAGATTCAGATATCACTGTGGAATTATTTCATTTTCTCAAATAATCCTTTGTTTTTCACACTTTTAAAAGTGAAACAAATCTGAATGTTTTTTGTTGCTTATATTAATTTACATCATTTGCTTTGAGAATGGTGGGGAAGTATAAAGAATGTCAGAAGGAGTTGTATTGTGTGTTTGTGGATTTAGAAAAAGCGTACGACAGGGTGGAGAGAGGAGTTGTGGTATTGTATGAGGTAGTCAGGTGTGTCAGAGAAGTATGTGAGGGTGGTGCAGGACATGTAGGACAGTGTAACAGCAGTGAAGTGTGCAGTAGGAACGACAGACTGGGTTAAGTTGAAGGTTGGACTCCGTCATGGATCGGCCCTGAGCCCTTTCCAGTTTGCAGTGGTGATGGACAGGTTGACGGACGAGGTCAGACAGGAGTCTTCATGCACTATGATGTTTGCGGATGATATTGTGATTTGAGGTGAGAGTAGGGAGCAGGTTGAGAAGAGCCTGGACCGGTGGAGGTACACGCTGGAGAGAAGGAGAATGAAAGTGCTGCTTAATAACTTTCTTCTGCTCAACTCAGATAAGACGGAAGTACTTTTACTAGGACCACATGCAGCTAGAAGTAAACTTTCCGATTACGTAGCATCTCTGGATGGTGTTTCTGTTTCAGCGTGTACGGCTGTCAAAGACCTTGGTGTGATTATTGACCCCAGTCTTTCCTTTGAGGCTCACATGAATAATATCACCAGGATCGCCTTCTTTCACCTTAGAAATATTGCTAAAATTAGAAATATGATGTCGGTACAGGATGCAGAAAAACTAGTTCCAAACGTAGGACGTTTTGGAGACAAGGTGACGGAGGCGAGATTGAGATGGTTTGGACATGTGCAGAGGAGGGACATGGGGTAAATCGGTAGAAGAATGCTGAGGATGAAGCCACCAGGAAGGAGGAAAAGAGGAAGGCCATAGAGGAGGTTTATGGATGTGGTGAGGAAAGACATGCAGGTAGTTCGTTGAAAGAGGCAGATATAGAGGACAGGGAGGTATGGAGAAGAGTGATCCGCTGTGGCGACCCCTAATGGGAGAAGCCAAAAGAGGAAGAAGAAGAAGAAGATATCACTTTACCATACCGAACACCTGTAGTGACTTTTTTTGACGGTTACTTCTCGTTCAGGCCTAATGAATATTTGCATCACTTTTTGTGTAATTCCAGCAACACCAATGCATTTGTTTGACCACTTCTAATGCTGTTGCTTTCTCTGGTGAGTTTGTGTAGATTTTTTTTTTATCTGCTCCCTTTTTGGTTTTATTCTATAGCGCTGTAATGTATTTGGCTGAAGTGTGCTATAAAGAACGAGAACTTACACTGTCATTGACCAAAAATGGGAGGCTATGTAGCGTGCTCTGGCCACTGGATGGCGCCATTTATACTTTTTTTTTTAATTTTATTTATTTCTTCTTCTTCTTCTTCTTCTTCTTCTTCTTCTTCTTCTTCTTTTGGCTTCTCCTATTAGGGGTTGCCACAGCGACTACCTGCATGTCTTCCCTCACCACATCCATAACCATAAACCTCCTCTTTGGCCTTCCTCTTTTCGATCCTCAGCATTCTCCTACTGATATCCCCCATGTCCCTCCTCTGCACATGTCCCCCATGTCCCCCATGTCCCTCCTCTGCACATCTTAATCTCGCTGTCCCTCTGCTAAACTCGTTTCTAATCCTGTCTATCGTCATCACTCCCACCGGAAACCTCAACATCTTCAGCTCTGCTACCTCCAGCTCCACCTCCTGTCTTTTACTCAATGCCACTGTCTCTAAACCATACAACATCTCAGGTCTCACCGCAGTATTATTAACTTTCCTAAACTTTACCTCGTCCGTCAACCTGTCCATCACCACTGCAAACAGGAAAGGGCTCAGAGACGATCCTTGATGCAATCCAACCTCCACCCTAAACCAGTCTGTCGTTCCTACTGCACACTTCACTGCTGTCACACTGTCCTCATACATGTTCTGCACCACCCTCACATACTTCTCTGACACACCAGACTTCCTCATACAATACCACAACTCCTCTCTCTCCACCCTGTCGTACGCTTTCTCCAAATCCACAAACACACAACTCCTTCTGACCTTCTCTATACTTCTCCCTCCATAAACATTCTCAAAGCAGATAAAGCATCTGTGGTGCTCTTCCTCGGCATAAAATCATACTGTTGCTCACAGATTTTCACCTCTTCTCTCAGCCTGGCTTCCACTACTCTTTCCCATAACTTCATGGTGATCTGATCAACTTAATTCCCCTGTAGTTACTGCAGGTCTGCACATCTCCCTTATGATTAAAGACTGGTACCAGCAAACTCCTTCTCCATTCCTCAGGCATCTTCTCACCTTCCAAAATCCTGTTAAACAATCTTGTTAAAAACTCCATTGCATCTCTCCTAAACATCTCCATGCTTCTACTGGTATGTTATCAGGTCCTACCGACTTTTCAGTCTTCATCCTCTTAATCGCTCTCACTTCCTCCTTACTAATATTATCCACTTCCTGCTTCACCATCTCCACACCATCCAACCTTCTCTCTCTCTCTCTCTCTCTCTCTCTCTCTCTCTCTCTCTCTCTCTCTCTCTCTCTCTCTCTCTCTCTCTCTCTCTCATTTTCCTCGTTCATCAGCTGCTCAAAATAGGTATTTATTAAAGGTACATTTAGAACAGTTAAAATGTTAAACAGTTAAAATGTGCAATTAATCGTGAGTCAACTCATGACTATCATGTGATTAATCATGATTAAATATTTTAATTGATTGACAGTCCTAATATATATATGAGGTGGTGTCCAGTTTGACTTCAAAACAGATAGTAGTAACAGCTACTTTTCACTGAAGTACATGTCAGAGCCCAAACTTCTTTACTTTAACTTGAGTAAAAAAGTGAAGTCAGACCTTCAACTTTTACCAGAATATTTTTGGAAACATGAGTATTTGCACTTCTAC
>NC_139585.1:27747591-27752591 GCF_946808225.1 Silurus aristotelis
CTATGTTTCCACACGGACGGTTTTAATTGCCGGATGTGTGAATCATGGCGGATTTTGGTGTATGAGCTGAGACTTGGTGCATCAGTAAAACAAATGTTTAGTGATTAAAAATAATGTTTCGGTGGAGTTTATTTTTATATCTAAGTAAAGAAAGGACAAATAAATTTGTGAATAAATGTGTCTTGCGTTGAAGGTTTTAAATGATAAATTTATTTCTATTTTTTTAACAAAAATAATCACAGACATAATTTGTTTTAACATGTTGTTACATTTAACAGCCCATATATATATATACAGTACAGACCAAAAGTTTGGACACACCTTCTCATTCAAAGAGTTTTCTTTATTTTCATGACTATGAAAATTGTAGAGTCACACTGAAGGCATCAAGGGCTATTTGACCAAGAAGGAGAGTGATGGGGTGCTGCGCCAGATGACCTGGCCTCCACAGTCACCAGACCTGAACCCAATCGAGATGGTTTAGGGGTGAGCTGGACCGCAGAGTGAAGGCAAAAGGGCCAACAAGTGCCAAGCATCTCTCGGGGAACTCCTTCAAGACTGTTGGAAGACCATTTAAGGTGACTACCTCTTGAAGCTCATCAAGAGAATGCCAAGAGTGTGCAAAGCAGTAATCAAAGCAAAAGGTGGCTACTTTGAAGAACCTAGAATATGACATTTTTCAGTTGTTTCACACTTTTTTGTTATGTATATAATTCCATATATAATTCCACGTGTGTTAATTCATAGTTCTGATGCCTTCAGTGTGAATCTACAATTTTCAAAGTCATGAAAATAAAGAAAACTCTTTGAATGAAAAGGTGTGTCCAAACTTTTGGTCTGTACTGTATATATATATATATCTCTCTCTCTATATATATATATACAGTGAGGAAAATAAGTATTTGAACACTCTGCTATTTTGCAAGTTCTCCCACTTAGAAATCATGGAGGGGTCTGAAATTGTCATCGTAGGTGCATGTCCACTGTGAGAGACATAATCTAAAAAAAAAAAAATCCAGAAATCACAATGTATGATTTTTAAACTATTTATTTGTATGATACAGCTGCAAATAAGTATTTGAACACCTGTCTATCAGCTAGAATTCTGACCCTCAAAGACCTGTTAGTCTGCCTTTAAAATGTCCACCTCCACTACATTTATTATCCTAAATTAGATGCACCTGTTTGAGGTCGTTAGCTGCAAAAAGACACCTGTCCACCCCATACAATCAGTAAGAATCCAACTACTAACATGGCCAAGACCAAAGAGCTGTCCAAAGACACTAGAGACAAAATTGTTCACCTCCACAAGGCTGGAAAGGGATACGGGGAAATTGCCAAGCAGCTTGGTGAAAAAAAGTCCACTGTTGGAGCAATGATTAGAAAATGGAAGAATCTAAACATGACTGTCAATCTCTCTCGGACTGGGCTCCATGCAAGATCTCACCTCATGGGGTCTCAATGATCCTAAGGAAGGTGAGAAATCAGCCCAGAACTACACGGGAGGAGCTGGTCAATGACCTGAAAAGAGCTGGGACCACCGTTTCCAAGGTTACTGTTGGTAATACAATAAGACGTCATGGTTTGAAATCATGCATGGCACAGAAGGTTCCCCTGCTTAAACCAGCACATGTCCAGGCACGTCTTAAGTTTGCCAATGACCATTTGGATGATCCAGAGGAGTCATGGGAGAAAGTCATGTGGTCAGATGAGACCAAAATACAACTTTTGGGTCATAATTCCACTAAACGTGTTTGGAGGAAGAAGAATGATGAGTACCATCCCAAGAACACCATCCCTACTGTGAAGCATGGGGGTGGTAGCATAATGCTTTGGGGGTGTTTTTCTGCACATGGGACAGGGCGACTGCACTGTATTAAGAAGAGGATGACCAGGGGCATGTATTGCGAGATTTTGGGGAACAACCTCCTTCCCTCAGTTAGAGCATTAAAGATGGGTCGAGGCTGGGTCTTCCAACATGACAATGACCCGAAGCACACAGCCAGGATAACCAAGGAGTAGCTCTGTAAGAAGCATATCAAAGTTCTGGCGTGGCCTAGCCAGTCTCCAGACCTAAACCCAATAGAGAATCTTTGGAGGGAGCTCAAACTCTGTGTTTCTCAGCGACAGGCCAGAAACCTGACTGATCTAGAGAAGATCTGTGTGGAGGAGTGGGCCAAAATCCCTCCTGCAGTATGTGCAAACCTGGTGAAAAACTACAGGAAACGTTTGACCTCTGTAATTGCAAACAAAGGCTACTGTACCAAATATTAACATTGACTTTCTCAGGTGTTCAAATACTTATTTGCAGCTGTATCATACAAATAAATAGTTAAAAAATCATACATTGTGATTTCTAGATTTTTTTTTTTAGATTATGTCTCTCACAGTGGACATGCACCTACGATGACAATTTCAGACCCCTCTATGATTTCTAAGTGGGAGAACTTGCAAAATAGCAGGGTGTTCAAATACATATTTTCCTCACTGTATATATCTATATCTGTCTGTCTGTCTGTCTGTCTGTCTGTCTGTCTGTCTGTCTGTCTGTCTGTCTGTCTGTCTGTCGGTCGGTCGGTCGGTCGGTCTGTCGGTCGGTCGGTCGGTCGGTCGGTCGGTCGGTCTGTCGGTCGGTCGGTCTGTCTGTCTTATTTTTGTGGTCTGTGGCTTGGCAGTAACCAGGTACAAATTCAGCAAAGTGAGGTGTCTACGTAATAGTTAGAGGGCATCAGCTGAGGCGTAAAATCAAACAAATCCGCATATGCACATCCCAAGTAATCCCAAAAGAGTGGGAGAAATCCAGTCAACAATAAAGTCCATCCATCCAACAAAAGGATAACAGGAAATTGAAAAAAAGTGAGTGATGCATTTAATCACTGCTAAATATTTGTCCTAAATCCATACTGACTCCTTGTGTACTGCAGTGTAGGACGTGAGAAAGAAAGGATTACTGGGTGACTTTTATTTGACATTGGCCATTGTCTACACGTCTCTCTCTTCAAGCCTGCTGTAACAGAAAACCATCTTACGTGTTTTTTTAGGCCTAACTACGTGATCGATGACATTGTGTTTATTTAGACATGTAGTCACATAGAAAATACGAAGAACACAAAGTTTTGGTTTGTCAGCTAATCAAAGTGCTGCTTTAAATCCTATTAGTAAAAGTTCGTGCAGAGGCTGGTAAGGCAACTGCTTCACTTTTATATATATTGATTATGTAATGTACTATTCTATGTATAAACAAACTCCTCGCCAACACACAATCCCACACTGACCACCGCTGAGTCCATTTTTAGTCAGAGTTACAGCTCACAGCTTCTGCAACTTTAAATTATGCCTCATATCACAGAAATGGTGGGTTTGATAAGTGAGCATGAAACTCAATGCTGGACAATTAGTAAAGTAACAATTAAAATTTAAAAGTGCGTATGGTTTTTATATAAAATCATAATCTACAAAAATCTCTATACAGCAATATGATGTCCAGTGTATATGTGTGTGTGTGTGTGTGTGTGTGTGTGTGTGTGTGTGTGTGTGTGTGTGTGTGTGTGATTCACATCACCGTAGGCATTTGTAGCGGTGGGAATCGTTAAGTAGCTCTTGTGCTCAGTGAAACAGTCACGACTTGTTCAATGTGAATAACATACAGTGGAACAAGTCACGACTGCAATAATGGAGATTAATAGTTAGGATCCATAGTAATAGGAATATCCACCCCTTAATAGCAAAATGATCAGGGAGAAAAAATTTGCACCGTGGTATAATGATCAAACACGCACCTTAAAACAGACCACTCGGAAATTAGAATGTAAATTGGCTTCGAAATGATTTGACAGTATTTCAAATAGCATGGAGGGAGTGTCTTAGTGCTGCTAATCAGCATATTTCTCCACCCTCTTAGAAAATAACAAGCATAATCCTAGATTTTTATTGAGAACTGTAGTGAAATTAACGGAGAATAAAAGCACTGCACAAACTTTAAACCATCAATAAGGTAGTAATGATTTCATAAACTTTTTTTAATAATAAAGTTAAAAACATCAGGCAAAAAAATACAGATAATTAATATAAATCCAAACCATTTTAACAAGTAACCCTGTAGATAGCAGTGTAATTATAGCAGACAATCAAAACAAGACAAAGTTTTACTCCTATTCATGAGAATGACTTAATTTCATTAATTTCCTCAACAAAATCATCAACCTGCATTCTCGATCCCTTACCTACAAGTTTCTTTAAACAGATAACTCCAGAGGTAATTGAACCTATTTTAAAAATAATAAACTCTTCCATCAGCACTGGTTATGTACCTAAATCCTTCAAACTGGCAGTTATCAAGCCTTTAATTAAGAAACCTGAGCATGACCCATGTCAGCTGTCTAACTACAGACCAATATCAAATCTCCCCTTTATATCCAAAATTTTAGAAAAGGTTGTAGCACAGCAGTTCTGCTCACATCTACTTATGAATAACATTTATGAAATGTATCAGTCAGGATTTGGTCCTCATCATAGCACAGAGACAGAGATGGTAAAAGTGGTAAATTATCTGTTATTGGCCTCTGATCAGGGTTTTGTCTCCTTTACTAGTTTTGCTTGACCTTAGTGCAGCTTTTGACACCATTGATCACACTATACTACTTGCTAGACTTGAGAATGTTGTTGGAATAAAGGTAACAGATCTCTCCTATCAATCAGTGTTCCGGACTCAGACACAGTCTCAGTGTTCAAGTCGAGGCCGAGAACATATTTATTTAGTCACGTCTTATATCAGTAGAATTTCTTTTGGTAAAGGAGCAGATCTGGGGGGATCATGGATATAGAGTGAATTGGGATATTTGTATGCTGTTGTCCCCCTCTGTTGTCCCAGTTGTTGATGGTGGTATGGTGGGTCATCTCTTATCCCAAAGATCCCTCATGTCTTATGTCTGTGTTACCTTCTGGTTCTCCTGTTTAGTTATGCTGCCATAGCGAGTCTTGCCGGAGTCCCGACTGCACAG
>NC_139585.1:27755091-27847591 GCF_946808225.1 Silurus aristotelis
TCAGTGATAAGGCCTTTAGATTTTAGCTCATTATGAAACAACAAATCACATGTATACATGTGTAAAATGTTCATTTTGTATTTGCTCGTTTTGAACAAAAATTACTTTTACATCATATATATTGTTAATTTTAACCTCTTGAACCCCTGTAAGCTGGTAACATAGAGGTACAGGTACACATATTTCCTATTAGAAATATATTACCGCTAAAATTCAAACCCCCAAGCGAGCAAAATGAACAGAAAAACAACACAGTGGATTCACGTTTATTATTATATTTAGAAAATACCAGTTTTTATGTTTGTATCATTTTATTTTGTTGTATTTATCCACCAAGCCTTAAAGGCCGGTCCGTGAAAATATTGTCTGACATTAAACCGTAGCTCAAAAAAAGGATGCTTTATTGTGATCACTTTAGGTGATCACTTGGACACCGGAATGTGCTTTCTAGAACATACCATTCTACATTTATTTCCCATTTGCTGTTATAATAACCTTCGCTCTTTTGTTAAGAAGTTCCACAAGATTTTGCTGTGCGGTTGTGAAGATTTGTCTCACATATTATATTTGTGTCATTTGGCAGACACCCTTATTTAGAGCAAATTACATTTATCCCATTTATATACCTGTGCAGTTGAGGGTTGAGGGCCTTACTCAAGGACCAGCATTGGCAGCCACAAGGGCATTATTAAAGTCTGAGGCCTAAGTTTCAGTCAGCGTTCCAATTTCTCCCAATAGTGTAAAATAGGGTTTAGATTAGAACTCTATAGCAGGCCACTTGAGATCTTTCACTCCAGATGTTCATGCAGAAAGCAGATGTTCATGGAGCTGGTTTTGAGCACAGGGGCATTGTCATGCTGAAACAGATTTGCTAGTTCAAGTGAAAGGAAAATTTAATGCTATAGCATCCAAAGACATCCAATACAATTGTGTGTCTCCAACTTTGTGGTAACAATTGATTCATGAACGATTTGTTCATTTTGAACAAGTCTTTAGGACCAGATTTAAATAGTTTATCTCTCTAGTCAGAGTCGTTCATTCTTCTATCACGCGACTCCCATATACGCTATACAGTGCATTACACAGGGAACAGAATTGAGTAGTTCATCTCATAAGTCCTCTGGTCTGAGGCTTTCATTCTTTTTGTCACGTGACTCTGATATATGCTAAATCAGTTATATATCCATAAAGTATTGGGCACCCCTGATTTTGATTACCCAGATTCAAAGAACCAAGTCACTAAAATGATCTAATCTTTCCATTACTAGACAACAGTAACAGTTCGGGGAACCACATATGGCTATGGCTGTCCTAGCCATATGTGGCTGTCCTAGCCACATATGGCTAGGACAGCCAGGTGTTTTAATTTTTCTCCATATTGTGTATATGCTATTAGTCAATAAAGTCAATATTTTTGCTTGTGTCAGAGCCAAAAAGGGGTAGCTGGGAAATCATCATACCCCAACATCAGATTATACCACCCGAAATATATTTGACTTAAAAACACAAGACCTTTTTGGTATCTGAGTAACTGCTTGGTATAATATAAAAATAAAATCAAATAAAATCAAATAAAACATTATTTTGCATTGTGCAAAATTGTGTGCAACATTTAAATAAATAACTAAATTAGTACATTAATAATTTAACTTGGCTTGCAATTCTGTAAATCTATGATTATGAGTGGGATTACGCAATCAACAGACTTGCCTTTAAATAAAAATTCCTGTATTTCCAAAGCAAAATGTACTTCTCACAAAAATAGCAAGATTTACATGAGGACACGGGTTAACGTGAAGGGCAGGGAAAAAGAAGGATAAGGGTTAACATGAGGATTGTGGTTAATATGAGGGCCAGGGGTTAATATGAGGACAGGGGTTAGAGAACGGGCAGGGTTAACCTGACACTGTTTATCTGCTCTCATAGGACACAATTAAAAGAACCCTCATGATCGACCCTCTTCTGCAAATTCAATGTGAATAACAGAAGAGTGAACATATGACATCCCTCCTTCCCAGAGAGTACAGCAATTTTGTTCTGTGGTACTTCCAGCTAGTGGGACACTTTTCTGTGTGCCAACCGCTAATCCATAGAAACATTATTTTAAAGAATATAACATAAGAACTCACATTAAATACAAATTTAATAAATATATAAGCATGTTAATGGAGGTAGAATAGGGGACAAGGGTGGAATAAGGGTAGAATTACCTTCTGTAAGGACTTTTTTTCTGTCCAAAACTACATGTTCTGTAACTATGGTAACCATGGCATGATTCAATATACTACAACATGACTAATTGGTTCATCAGTACTATTTTTAATTTACTATAAGTAGCAGCTGAGTTCACTTTCAATAACAGCGTATATTATGGTGCAGTACATACAATGCGATAATGATATTATATAATGGGTGAAGTTTAATTAGTAATTTTGAAATAGTAATAGAAATAAAAGAAATAAAATAATACAATTATTAAAATGCTAATATTCTGCAGCCTATATATATATATATATATATATATATATATATATATATATATATATATATATATATATATATATATATATATATATATATATATAGGTTTTTTTTTTATTTTTATTTTTTTTTTAAACATGGTTGTTATTATGGAGATCCCACTGCTGGAGCCCAATGGAATTTACACACACTTTCACACTCGCATAAGCGAATCTGCTGCTATTTTTATCCACGTCGTGCCAGTTGTAGTGGTAAGTGAGCTTTTTTTATATAACAAGAATAAAAACAGGTCATGAGATCACTGTTTTGCTTTATATATATATATATATATATATATATATATATATATATATATATATATATATATATATATATATATATATATATAATTTTATACCACAAGCCAGTCAACTTACTCATCTGTGTTTTTTATTCTTACCATCTCCACTTGTCTGGGGTCGAGCTGAATAGGACCTGCAGACGGAACGGAAAACTGGATCTTCCTCCCTTCTTTTATCTCTCCCTCCATCTCTGATTTGAAACCGACCTGGTTATTTTCCCGCTCTTTCAAGTGATGTCCTTTCAGATTCGAAAGCTGCCTTGCTCCTGCGTCTCGTTCTCCTTCCTGCCACTTTGCTTATCATCTACAAATGGACAGCTAATGTTGCTCCTGTGTGTTCAATGTGTCTCTCTTTCTCTTGCTCTGGTTGTAGAGTAATGTCTTTCACTCCCCTATAGAGAGAGAGAGAGAGAGAGAGAGAGAGAGAGAGAGAGGAGGGCGGGAATAAAGAGACACTGGGATACAGGGAAAAAATAGGAGGGGGAAAGCAAGAGAGACTGAAAGAGGGAGATACATACAAAAAGCAATAGAGGGGATTAGAAAACAGATGCGGGGGTGACAGATTAAGCTAAAAAGAAAAGAAGTGACGAAAAGGATAGAGTGGAAGAATAAGAGAGACTGGGGCTGATAATGAGATGCTGTGGATTGTCCATTATGATGTCCTAGACGTCTTTGAAAATATCGATGGGGGTTGGCGTTAAGGGGCGTGGTTTTATATTTTGGTGCAGACGAAATGTCCCATCATATGTAGACAGAAAAAAGTATACAAAAATAAAGAAATTAAACAGATGAATCATATTTGAATTCCTGCCACAGTATCACAGAATGTTCTCCACACTGTATTGTCCATCTATAAGGCCGTCATTCAGCGCTGGAGTACACTCGAACTCTTTGATCCAGAGAAAAAAATACAGCAAAAATCTTTACTGACATTTAAACCAAAATGTCAGCAACAGCATCTGGTCATTCTAAACACACCGTGAGCAGATCTGCAGACCTGAACAAACAAAACACGCAAAATTATATACAGACCGTTTTCTTAAGACGCCGTTATGTTAAAAAGAAAGAAGTACCACATTTTTGCCATGTTCAACATCTCTGCTTAGAGTTTTATAAACCAGGTGCTTTCACTCCTGTCCTATTCTGTATATTAGTACATTTTCTACATGCTTTAAAACCGGAATCCAAATCTTTTTTGTTTTTTGTGAGGGCCACATGTTTCTTTTCTTTAATGGGGGGAACAGAAAATTACATGTACTAGTATTATTGTGGAGATTTCATTTGAAATGTATTCATTATGCCTCCTAATGCCAAATTAGTTTTGTTATGTTATTGTTATGCACCGTACAGACAAATGCAATACTGCAATACTGTTCAAGAGATTAGCCTATTAAAAAACATTATTAGTATCACACATCTAAAAAAATAGACCATTCAGGGCAACCAAGTGATACATAACATAATGAATAGATTTTAAGTCTTGAAGGTTTGAGTAAAATGCATTAAATACATTATTTAAATGTATTCAAAAACATTAAGTCTATTGGGAGAAAAGCACGAGTAAACATTTGCTCATAATAATAGTACATCTTTTAGTTGATCTAATTACTAATTTTCAGAAACAGAAAATATTAATAAATAATCTTTCAACATGTTTATTATCCTGGCTGAAATTAATTTAGATTTACTAATAATTTGGATAAATGTAATGAATATTTACTAAATACATTTATATAATTGCTATTTACTAAAAATCTAATTAAATCTAATTCAAATGTATTAAATCTTTAAGTATAAATTATTTAAGTTGACTAAATAAATTAAAATGGATGCATTAATATTGATAATAATAATATTGATACTGTCTAATGGAACTATAAAGGAATATTTTGAAACCAGTTTTACACACAAACCATGAGAACTACAGCACTATTTAAACGCACAGTGAAGAAAGACACACACAGACATCAGGAATCAGCATCTAAAACTCAACAACGGGGACTAATTATTAAAAAAAAAAAAAAAAAAAGGTCATGCCACAATGCATGCTGGGTGCAAGTGTGGTACAAAACTCTCAGCATGCATTGCAAAATGAATACATTTTGCAGCTGATTGTTCTTACTATTTTCTTTATCTGTTTTTGGGTTGTTTGCGTTGTTGTGACTTTTCAGAAGACTGTTTTGCGATGTTCAGGGTTGATTTTTTCCTCGTCGATTTTTTATGTTTTTTTTTTAAATCCACCAATGTTGAGATTCACAAACTAAATGTTGATGTAGCTGTGTGGTTACAAAAAAATATATATCAGATGTGGGTTTGTTAATGAGAATTTTGACATTGCAAACATGTCACCAGTTGTATCTGACCATGGCTTCTTTTGGTTTTTTATTTCTATAAATACAGTGTTATTAAACACAACTAATGACAGAAAACCAAACAAAAACAATCTTTAAAATGTCAATGTTCAAGAACCCAACTACAGCAAACACCGATCACCATTATGATATTTCACATGAAAGTACAATACCAAAGATTTCAGTTAAACCTTTTGTACACACATGACAGAAATAAAGTCACACTGGTTTGTAATAATTGAAGCTGCTAATGCTGTTTTTTGGTGTAGTTTATTCATCTTCTGCTGAGCTCATAGGAGATTTAATGTTTTATTTTCAGTTGATTCGTCTTTGGCTGTAAGTTGTGTTTCTCTGCTTTTGTTCCTCAGTGATAATACTTGTTCACAAGTGTTGAATCTCGTCGCTAATTTCAATCGCACATGAATGTGTGCTGCTGTTATCTGCAAAAGAGTTGACTTGAATTGATGCTTTTAATGATTTTGCATAATTCAATATGTTTTTCTTCGGGGAAAAATTTTTTTTTTCAGTACTAATACACTTTACTTAAACATTATAAATATGAACAAAAGGCAGTTGGTTAATTTAAGTGCAGTCGGTTTCTGCAAATAAAATTAGTTAACTTGAGATTAAAACTAATGGTATTTTTACTGTAACATGCTAATAAAGATAACGGTAATAAATTGTAAAATTAACAGTAAATTATTGCCAATTGCAACTGGCAATGAAGACGTTTTTCATGAATTAAGGTATAATTCAACACCTATAAGTGAACTTTTCTGTGAACATGACTTCACTAACTTCAAGTTACTTCAAGCACTTGTTAATGCTGTTAGCGTTTAACTTCTGCCGTCCGTGTGCAGTAAATTTAACGTTAGTCTGACAAATTGCATTAGGACCAATATTGCTGCTGAGACATTTGTTCAATTTGCTGAATTAAGCTTCATTCTATTTTAAACTACCTGCAATCTTATTTAATTGTTTAAATTGAACCCAAATTTTACATAAACTTTAACCCCCAATCTCCATTTTATAGTGTAATGACATTTTTCATATTCATTGGTATTGAAATCAAAACATTTACTTACATATGCATATATGGTGGGTGAATCTAACAAACAATTAGGCTACGTAAATAACTAAACAATAGTGGATATTGCCGATACCGATGACAGTTGACCGATGATAGTTTTTAAAATAGAAACTGGATAAAAATAACAAACATACAAAACACTCCGTTTTAAATTGTACTGAACTTTATTTAAAAAATAAAAATAGCACTGAATCATGAAAATAAATATGAATATATTCATTAATACATATGATTGTATAACTACTAAATTATAACTAACCAATATAGCGCTCTCTATGCAGCGCACCATCTCACGTGTAAAAAACCGATAACAGCTAGTTCCATAGTGACCATCATTGACTTTAGATCTATTAAAAACTTAGGGATAGTTATAATCGAGTTAATAAAATACAAATATGATATGAGTAAAACATATATTTAAATTTATATTTTGGAAAAACATGCACTAGTTCAGTCGTTCAGAGGGCCGTTTCAAATTCAGTATTCAGCCCACTGGCTGTAGTTTGTGGACCCCTTGATATACAATGTAAAGATGAAGCAGAGTAAAAAAAAGAAATGTAAAATGGTAAGATAAAGAAGCACTACTAAGAAGAAGTGCTCCTTCAAAAAAAAAGCTGTATGTAAAAATACATTTTACATAAAAGAAAATACATAAAACTGATCCATTAATAAACAGTTTTAAATAATAAATATTTAATGTAAGAAATGCTGATTTTTAAATATTTCCAACTAATTAAGCCATTTATTAGCCATTAATCAATAAAAAGTATAATCATTTTTTTTTTTTTTATATAAATAATGAATCTTTTTTTTAACAATAACTAAATTGTATTTGTGTATGTAGAAATGTTTTATTATAACATACTATTTCTCTGGATATTTACAACCATAAAAGCTCACTCTTGTGATTGTTACGTGCAGTTCCATTGTGTGTTATTTTGAATACACTCAACTGTGCTGTATAAAAATGTGTGGTCAGAAAACACCTGCTGATGAGAATGGGAAATATTATTATTTATTTATTTATATATATATTTTTGCTGACTTTCCTTTTTTTTGTCTCTAGGGAAGTTGATAGGGGATTTCAGTTCCCATGTCCATGTTCATGTTGTTGTGGTGCAAATCTTCAGCACATAAGCATTTTCTTTTTCTGTGTTACAATGTAATAAACAACTTGAAATATTCTGCCTCATATTTTTTTTACAAGACTCAAAACATTATATGTTCAAAGAATTGGGACACCTCCCATTTCCAGCCGTATATGGTTCTTTCCCAAAATTGGAGGCACACAGTTGTATAGGGTCTTCGTGGATTTGGTAGCATTACATTTTCATTTTATTTGAACTATGAGACCCACACCTTTCCAGCATAAAATACCCCTGGACACAAAAGGATCTCTAGGAAGATTAGATTTACATGGGTAGGGTTCAAAATGAACTGGAACACTGACTGCACCCCAGATCTCCTCACCTCCATCAGTACCTATGTTTACAGTTTACAGTAAGTAACAGTTTTCCCCCTTACTGAATAGCCAAGACAGAATGTTTACCAATGTACAGGATTAATTAAGTATTTTATAAATTTTTATTTTGTATAGATAAATGTATACTAGTTGAATAAAATAAATACTTTTAATCCATGCATAAAATACAACATAGCTACAAGTGTAATATGCATCAAAATAAGTAGATAATAAAGGCCAATTTTCTGCTTATTAAGATTTGCTTTTGACTTCTAGGTGAATCTTCTAATCTTCTTCCACTTGTCCTGTAAGATCTCTTTAAACCTGTCTGTCATTAGGACATAAAACACAGGGTTTATGACACTGTGAAAAAATCCAATTGGCCGTACAATTATGTATGCCGTCTCGATGTAGGTCTTCGTGCACGGTGACATTTCCAAATGAGGAAGCTGTGATATGATGCGCAAGTTTCTCATGATGTGAAATGGCAAGTAGAGCACAAGCAGCATGACCGCCGCAGCCTTTACGATGTTCATTGGCCTTTCGAAGGATGTCCCGAGCACTTCCTGTCTCTTCTTCAGCAGAGAAACCATCCTACTGGATAACAAATACAAGGCCAGCAGTGGCAGCACATATGCAAATGCGCTAAGCAACAAGCTGTAATGTAGGACAGGGATGGTTTGGTACATGCTGCTGAAATCATTACACATGCTGCTCTGCACCAAGTCATCCATAATAAAGTAGATGTAAGGAGCAAGCTCGATTGTCACCCAAATCCAGTTCAGGATGCTGACGAGCAATGAGCCCTTTAAAGTCAAAAAGAAGTGGGTGCGTTGTGGGTACCACATCAGGAATAATCGGTCCACACCCACCCACAGCATGAAGACAATACTGGCATACAGGTTAACATGAAGGATGTACCGAACAACCACACATGGATTAGGGGGTAATTTTAGGTTATTCTTGTAGTTGTAGGACAGTGCAGCTAAGGTGGCCATGCAGATGAGGTCGGAAATTGCCAGATTAAACATATACACATTTGTAGATTTCCAAGAAGGCAGACAGAATATATAGACCAGGATCACAAACAGGTTGCAGAGGGAGCCAATGACAGACTCTACAGCATACATGGGGGAGAGGTAGTTGATGTAGAGTAGACTGTTGATATCAGTACAGTTGGACGCCTGCAGTTAGACAGATTATCACATATCCACTTATTATTACTTCACATAATCAAGATGTAATTTTAAAGCAAATAGATTTGTATGTTTTAAATTAATGCACATGTATGTTTATCATGCACACTACGATAAGAAAGATGAATGTGTAGCATGATGAACATTTGGATACTATTATTGTAATATGAATCCTGATTTGCATTCATTAAATTGGACATTATATTGAGAGCCAAAATTCTCAACGATTTTAAGCAGGATTTTGAAAAGGGCATCCCCAGGATTCCAAAGTTTTTTACTGACTAGCTCACTTTTACAAAATGTATTTCTCTAAATTAACTGTATATTCCTCACAGGAGCAGCCTACCCTTCACTGGAGGACATTTGCAACACTGGGGTTGCCAGGAAATCCCATAATGTCACCATGGACTGAATCCATTCTCAACACAGCCCAGTGACACTGTATTATAAACATTTGCATATCCAATCAGCCAATCATGCTGTAGCAAAATATCATTTAATCATGTCATGGTTGTTGCTATGAAATGTCTCTAGGTTACGTATGTAACCCTAGTTCTCCGAGGGAACGAGACGCTGTATCACAACGCTATGTCCACGCTCTGGATCATGTGTGAAATCTGGCCAATATAGGCAAGACGTGACTTTTTCGGCGGGCGACATTGCACAAACCAGGAAGCTACAAAATGGCTGTGCGGTGGTAGCGACATTAGCTTCTGCAGAAGAGAGAAGGTAAGCGCCGCAGAGATGCAGGGAGTGTGGCATGGGAACGCAGCGTCTCGTTCCCTCTGGGAACTAGGGTTTCATACGTAACATAGAGACGTTCCCCATTCATGAACGTCACAGCGCTTTGAGAACGAGATATCCAATCATGCCACACTGACCAGACCCTGCCTAATGTGTGAGGGCCTCAGCACCTGCATGCAAGCCAGGGGAGCATGGAGTGGCTCTGAGGTCGAGGTCATAAAACCCAATAAAGGTCAGCGGGGTGGACTAGCCCGCAGCGTTGCAAATGTCCTGGAGTGAAACTCCAGCGGACCAGGTCGTGGAGGCTGCCACACTCCGCGTGGAGTGAGCCTTGACCCCGAGCAGAGCGGGGAGACCAGAGAACTCATAAGATGATGAAATAGCATACACTACCCACCTGCTGAGAGTCTGCTTGTTGGCAGGGAATCCTTTCCAATTAGGGCCATAGCAGACAAACAGCTGCCCCAACTTGTCCTGTGGAGGTAAGTGTCCAGTGCTCGCCCTGGACACAGCTGGTTCTCCTTCTCCTGGTCGAGGACTAGATACGGAGGAGGGCAGAATGCCTGCAGCATGACAGGGTTGACACAGCACACTCTGTGGGGTGCTGTGAGGAGCTTGGACTTGACCTGAGACATGACCTCTTTAAGAGTGAGCATCCTAAACCTGAGCCTCCTAAGTGAGTGGTTTAAGGAGCGGAGATCTAGGTTTGGACGCAACCCGCCATCTTTCTTTGGAACAACGAAGTACGGGCTGTAGTAGCCTGACTCTTGACCTGAGGGGAACCCACCTCGATGGCCTCTATCCTCAGGAGAGCACGCACCTCCTGTTCCCCTCGGGGAGCGGTGCCCTGCAGCCGTTGAAGCTTTCTGAGAGGCGACGGGTCTCCTCCATCTGCAGCGATCTTTTGGGCGGAAATAGAGGGAATGAACCGTTGGAGGGAGTCTGTGCCCTGAAACACTTCCCGTGTCAGGGCTAGCAGACCGGCCTCCTCTACCCGAACGGCCGGAGCAGCATACTGCGGCCGTTAGCGCCGCCTCCTGAGAGGCGGCGAGCCTCCCCCATCCGCAGCAATCTTTTGGGCGCAATAGAAGGAGTAAACCCACTGGAGGGGGGCCATGCTCTGGAGCACATTTTGTTGCAGAGCCAACGGCCTGGCCTCCCAGTGGTACAATGCCATCCAAGATGTAAGCCGTCAGGCTCGTTTATTAGAGGCGAGGATGACCCTCAGTTCGACCAGCTCCTTCTCGGGCCTAGAGCGTCGCCAGGAGCCCTTAGGACCTCCCCGCGGGGACTGGGTGGCAATGCCCTCTTTCTGGCCTTAGCGGTGCCTGGACGTACCAGGCTGAGGCTGCCGCCGAGCAGCCCAATGGGAGCGGAAGGGAAGTACCACCGAAACGCCACCATGGTCTCCTGAAGGAAAGCCAGAAGGAAAGCCCGGTCTCTGTCGGATATCTCTGCGCACAGGGTGAGTCAGGGCTACCAGGGCTGACATTGATCGACCAACGGTCAGTGTCAGGCCACAGCGCGACATAACTCCTAATCGTCAGCCCCAGAGCTGAATCCCATCTCTCATTGCAGGTCAGCCTAGTATGCCTGCAACACACTCATCGTGTGGAGGCAACCCGCAGCCTGACCTGCCACCTAGCCCTACTTACTAGAGTCAAAGCGGCTTTCATAGGCATACCGAAGCCTTTAGCGATGCACCACCTAGGGAGAGATAGCTTGCTAGTGTCTCTTCCACACGTGGCATCGCCCCATTGCCACACTCCTTAGCCCCAACCACATTTGCGTACAGCAGGGTTAGTTGGGGAAAAAGCATGCGCCTCATACTGGGCCTCCCAGGACCTGGACCCCTCGGTGTGTAGTTCGGGGAAGCCATTGAGGCTGTGACACGGGCCGTAGGAGGCGCTCATCCAGCATACTGGGTGCACGCTGCTTCTGCTTCTCGACCGGCCAAGCTAGCTTGAGCTTGGACATTGCCTGCGTCATGACCTCAAGGAACTCCTCGTACAGCACAGGCTGTGAGGAGTCCACGGGCTCGCTAGCATCCATCATCTCTCCTTCCCTGGAGGGAGAGATATCCCTGCTTGCACCAGGAGATGGAACCACCGAACAAGTTCTCTCCCCGGGGAACTGGAGCTCGATATACACAGGGCAATAAGAAACATGTAGACGGAATTCTGCCTGCATGTAAGCTCTTGAGTGCACAAATACACACACAAAGCGCTTACCTGAACAAACAGAAGCTAATGTCGCTACCACCGGACAGCTATTTTGTAGCTTCTTGTTTTATGCAACGTCGCCTGCTGATGATGCCACGTCTTGCCTATTGGCCAGATTTCACACGTGGTTCAGAGCGTGGACAACGTGGGGACGTTCCCAAAGCGTTGGGACGCAGCTCGAAGTTCCCGAATGGGGAATAAGAATGGAACTGCTAATGGAATGGAACTACTCAATGCATTTGGCTTAAGATGAATAAGTTACAGGGTATTTCACACTAATCAGTTTTTTTTAATAATAACTGATCTAAGAACATTATATATGATGTCTTAAAATCCTTTGAATTTGACCCAGGTATTCTGTTTTTTTTTTTAATTGTGGGAGAATCACCAATTCCTTCTAAGGCATTAATTTCAGTGTTCAACAGTTTTGTTCAAATACACAAACATCTCATTCATTGTTACTAACAATTAGTATGCTTTAACTTTACAAGTTTGAGTTCTACGCAAACCTGTAACAAGTTTAAGTCTGTGCGATGACAAACTACACATTATATATAGGTACAAAGCCTCAATTGATGAAAAATTGGTTTACTTAAGTCAAAAACACAATGAATACACAGAAACAACAGTTAAATCAGCACATTGACTGACACCACCAAACGCGCTGTTGTCATGTGACTCCACTTGTCAGTTCTGAAGATGCGAGCTACTGAAAAACATACCTTTGAAAATAGTTAAGCGTTAAACTTTTTTGTCATCATATTAAAGCACCGCTGCTGTAAATTGTTAAAGAAAAATGATTACATTTATATTTTATACATTTGAATACCAGTGCGGGGGTGGCAATGCTTTATCTTAGGGATGCAGTTGCCACCCCGTGTCACCCCGGTAGATCCGCCTCTGCCAAAAAGTCCTACCTTTTTCTAATTACATTGATGTTTTCCATATGGTTTTTGTTGTTATTTAGAATGGCTTTATGATATTTATAGTGAAGTATATTTCGGATCCTGTTTGTGACGCCAGGAAATGATGTATATTTCTGGTTGTGCAGGAGAGTAGCTGTTGCTTAGAAGAAATCTCTGTAGACAACGATTACATATTTCAGATACTACATATTTAAGATATTACATATTTAAGATACTATAATAGACTGCAGGTCTTTTGGAAGATTTATACAGTAAGTGTCATGTCCTTATGTCTATTTTGGAAGGACGTCCTGTTCTTGATAATGTCGCTGCGGTACCCCAATTGCTTCACTTGTTGATAACTGCCTTTTGAAATCCCACCCTTGATAGATCGTCCAAAGAGATCATAAAGAGATAAAAAAAAAATAATAATCCTACAGAAATAGCTAAGCTTTATTTATTACTTCCAAGCAGAGTTACATGCTCCATTTTAAATACACTCTCATGTACTCAGGTAATTGTAATGGTTTTTTTACTTTCTTCTTTCTTTTTTCCCTCCAAATAACTTAGTTTTCACTTTTCAAATTTAAGGTGGAAAATATCAGACCTGACTTAAAGAGGTTCCATGTGTTTAAAACCCTGCAATTTTAACAAGTGTGTGTCGATTTTTTTTTATAAACACTTATTATTATTTTATTGATTATATTTTCATTTACTAGATCTATATCATGCCATGTGATCTTACTTTATGCAAAAATATTTCTCTGTGGCTGTTATCAGTCTAAAAATGCAAACCAGGTTTTAACAGACCATGTTTTCCATCTTTTACATAAATCTAAATATCATAATAAGTGTGTAATGTCACAATCATGCTGTTAAATGCATGCATACACACATAGCGATCATATAAACAGTGGACAAATACTGTGTCTCTCTAAAAAAAAAAAACGAGATCTTGGACGTAAATATTAAAGACGATATATCGTTCAATGTTGAGAGGATATTTATATTATTCACATCAATGAATCAACCGAACAAATCCAACATTATGGTTTAATATCTGAACTTGTAAACAATTTAAACGGAATAATTCAACAAGCACTTATTAAAAGTGATAGCAAAATATGAAATAAAATTATAATTTTATACCTAAAAATCTAATCATTCAATAATGACATTGTGTACGAGTTTACTACATAATATATTTGAACTTTACCTGCACATATTCTTGAAATTAAATCAGAAAAAATTAATTGTCCTTACCATTGGTGATTTCAGCAAGCTGTTAGAAAGATGTGATGCTTAATGTGTGTGTGTGTTCACATGTATATCACTGTATAAACACTGTGCTTTTTATATATGCAAATAATATATTCCCCTCAGGGAAATAAATGACAATGATGCTATGACATCTGTCTGTTTCCTTTTCCCTGACTTTATTTTTCTCATAAATGAGAGAATAAATCTATATTATCTACTGTCTATTAACTATATGTATTATTTATATTTATCTATATGCAGCAGATGGTTGAAAATGATCTATTGTTTACATTAACTGATTTTTTTAATGGTTTTATTTGGTTTTTCTTTTCTTTTTTTTTATTACTATTTATATAGGTTATGAAATAGTGTTTACACTTTATCTCAAATGGATGCACTCCAGAATACAATGTTCTCAAATCCAGTTACAGCCGTTGGTTTCCTTCATAAAATACTAGATGCCTGAGCACAAAGAAAGAGGAATGAATAAGGACAGAAAGGATCTAAACCATACATATTTGGGATGTTTTCAAATGAAACATACAATGGAAATTGGGTTTTTGTAAGTTTGTTTAAAGGCTCACAGAGTCTATATTGGAGGTTAGGGATCAATTATTTTGCTTATTATAAATGAATGCTTATTATTATAATACCCTGTTAATAGGGAAGGTAAAAAAAAAAAATAAAAAAAAAAAAAAAATATATATATATATATATATATATATATATATATATATATATATATATATATATATATATATATATATATATATACAGTGAGGAAAATAAGTATTTGAACACCCTGCTATTTTGCAAGTTCTCCCACTTTGAAATCATGGAGGGGTCTGAAATTGTCATCGTAGGTGCATGTCCACTGTGAGAGACATAATCTAAAAAAAAAAAATCCAGAAATCACAATATTTGATTTTTAAACTATTTATTTGTATGATACAGCTGCAAATAAGTATTTGAACACCTGTCTATCAGCTAGAATTCTGACCCTCAAAGACCTGTTAGTCTGCCTTTAAAATGTCCACCTCCACTACATTTATTATCCTAAATTAGATGCACCTGTTTGAGGTCGTTAGCTGCATAAAGACACCTGTCCACCCCATACAATCAGTAAGAATCCAACTACTTACATGGCCAAGACCAAAGAGCTGTCCAAAGACACTAGAGACAAAATTGTACACCTCCACAAGGCTGGAAAGGGCTACGGGGAAATTGCCAAGCAGCTTGGTGAAAAAAGGTCCACTGTTGGAGCAATCATTAGAAAATGGAAGAAGCTAAACATGACTGTCAATCTCCCTCGGACTGGGGCTCCATGCAAGATCTCACCTCGTGGGGTCTCAATGATCCTAAGGAAGGTGAGAAATCAGCCCAGAACTACACGGGAGGAGCTGGTCAATGACCTGAAAAGAGCTGGGACCACCGTTTCCAAGGTTACTGTTGGTAATACACTAAGACGTCATGGTTTGAAATCATGCATGGCACGGAAGGTTCCCCTGCTTAAACCAGCACATGTCCAGGCTCGTCTTAAGTTTGCCAATGACCATTTGGATGATCCAGAGGAGTCATGGGAGAAAGTCATGTGGTCAGATGAGACCAAAATAGAACTTTTGGGTCATAATTCCACTAAACGTGTTTGGAGGAAGAAGATTGATGAGTACATCCCAAGAACAACATCCCTACTGTGAAGCATGGGGGTGGTAGCATCATGCTGTGGGGGTATTTTTCTGCACATGGGACAGGACGACTGCACTGTATTAAGGAGAGGATGACCGGGGCCATGTATTGCGAGATTTTGGGGAACAACCTTCTTCCCTCAGTTAGAGCATTGAAGATGGGTCGAGGCTGGGTCTTCCAACATGACAATGACCCGAAGCACACAGCCAGGATAACCAAGGAGTGGCTCTGTAAGAAGCATATCAAGGTTCTGGCGTGGCCTAGCCAGTCTCCAGACCTAAACCCAATAGAGAATCTTTGGAGGGAGCTCAAACTCCGTGTTTCTCAACGACAGGCCAGAAACCTGAGTGATCTAGAGAAGATCTGTGTGGAGGAGTGGGCCAAAATCCCTCCTGCAGTGTGTGCAAACCTGGTGAAAAACTACAGGAAACGTTCGACCTCTGTAATTGCAAACAAAGGCTCCTGTACCAAATATTAACATTGACTTTCTCAGGTGTTCAAATACTTATTTGCAGCTGTATCATACAGATAAATAGTTAAAAAATCATACATTGTGATTTCTGGATTTTTTTTTTTTAGATTATGTCTCTCACAGTGGACATGCACCTACGATGACAATTTCAGACCCCTCCATGATTTCTAAGTGGGAGAACTTGCAAAATAGCAGGGTGTTCAAATACTTACTTAATAATTATATATATATATAAAGAATAGTGAAACAAATGTGCACAAGCAAATCTATTTAAAATATCCTACTTTTCAGTGCCTCCAAAGGAAAAGGCAACTAAATAAGGTTGATTTATTTTGAAATAATAAATGAATTAGTAACTTCTAATTTAAAGAAAAATTTTAAGAAACATTTCATTATTTACCAAATTGTTAAATGCACTAAAGGTCTTTATTGTCTTTATTTTCTATTTATTTACACTTTTTAGTGTCTACTATGAAAATAAACAAAGCATGTAAAGTAAAGATAAAAAATATTGCATATTATATTAGATGGTTTGGTTCTTAGTCAGGGTCATGACTTGCTCATTTGGAATAAACTTCGGAATATACTTCGAGACTAATGTACACCAATATTAAATTTGTAATCTAATTGAATTGAATTGTACAGCAGGCTTGTATATTGTTGCACATTAAAACATGTAGAGGTTTATGAGATCATAACGTTTCTGTTTGCCTTTAGTAAAAGCTGTTTCCTTGGTGACACTCTGTTCCAGTCTACACAATGCAAAACATTTATTACCATCAGGTAAATACAATTGTTCAATATTTTCAACAGAGATTCTCAACATTTTGCACGCGATGGAAAATAAATCATTAAATAACTTTTTTTAAAAACATAATCCTATTTAAAATATAAAAATGGACTGAGAGTGGATAGTGGAGACGAACGCAAATGCGGTTTAAGCATTTTTATTAAGTGCAAATACTTGGTATCATCAAGGGAGTGGCACAAACTGAGCAAATGTTTTGTGTCTAATAATGAAACATGACAAACTAATTAAAGAGGGCAGACTGAAAACTGTAAAAAAAGACTCATTAACTGGACATGTTCAGAGGCAGGCCATGAATTAAAACATAAACAATTTAATTCTATTCAATTAAATACGTTTTATTTGTTTAGCTCTTTCAACAATGGACACTGTCCCAAGGCAGCATTACAGAGACAAAAAGGTCATAAAGTTGTAAAGTTTAGTGCCTATAAGTTTGTTCCTCATTAGATTAGATTACATTAGATTAAATTTTATTGTCATTATGCAAAGTTCAAGTACAGAGCCAATGAAATGCAGTTAACCTCCCTGACTACGCCCCTGAAATGCTCCCTCACCTCACCTGACTACGGCCATAGACAGGTGTGTATCTTTCCAAATCATCACCAATCAACTGAATTTTTCACAGGTGGACTCCAATTAAGTTGTAAAAACATCTCAAGGATGATCAGTGGAAACAGGATACACCTGAGCTCAATTCTGAGTTTCATGGCAAAGGCTGTGAATACTTATGTACATGAATTTATTTTATTTGACTTAATTTTTTTTTTATAAATTTGCAAAGATTTTAAACAAACCTCTTACATGTTATCTTTATAGGGTATTGTTTGTAGAATTTTGAGCAATTTATGTATTAATGTATTTAATTCATTTTGGAATAAGGCTGTTACCTAACAAAATGTGGGGGAAAAAAGTAAAGTGCTGTGAATACTTTCCACATGTACCGAATAAATAAATAAATAAATAAATAAATAAATAAATAAATATATAAATAAATAAATCTTATATATATATATATATATATATATATATATATATATATATATATATATATATATATATATATAAATATACATATTATAGGAGGGCAAAGTATGAGGTACAGGTGCAGAGACCAGCTTTAGTCTAAGAATATGGTACTGCATTACAAATAAAAATTCAAAAATTAATTCTAAGTTTATCCCTAATGAGTGAGCCAATGGTTATTGTTGAAAGGAAAAACTACCGGAGATATCATGGAAGGTCTTAGTGCAAGGGGAAATTCCTGAAAACTGCTTTGCTATTTATAGGCCTAGGTGTTTTTACATGAGTTATTGGGAATTAAACCCATTCAAGTAAACTGATAAACAGGTTAATAAAAAACCCAGTAGTGAATTCCACCACAGTTGTTTTTTTTAAACAGCAGACCCTCATGGACACTGCGTTGAGAAGCACTGAGGTAAAAGATCCTCTAACATTTATAGTTTTAGGCCTAATATTAATGATGACAGGCTCTGTGCCAAAAAAACTGGATGATGTTCATTACATTTTGTAATGGTTTCTTTTGTGTGAAAAGACGTAAACTCCTGACAAGGTTGTAAAATAAGTTGAAATTTGTTCAATTCAGTTCAGCTTTATTTCTTGGGCACTTTTAACAATGGACATTGCAGAAACATAAAGCTTATAAAATGTAAATGATAAGTGCTATAAGTTCTAAGCTATTGCACCAAACTGTTTATATTCATTATAATCTTTAGGTTGATGTTGAGGAACCATCCCCAGCAGTCTCCAACTGAAGAGAACTCCATCCAAATATAGGGCATCCAGATGAATCAGGCAGATCTGAAAAGAAGAAAAGGACAGAAACACTATATAATCCATGACCACGCCAAGTCTGCTCATTTAAGAATACAGGCTTGACTAAATAGACTGTGCTATAAAGAGGCCTAAATCCTGACTGAGACATTTCATGAATGGTATTCCTGTACAGGTACTGTAGGAGCATAACTGCTTTGGATCTTGTAGTCCAAGAGATGGTTGGACCAGTAGAGCAGTGTTAAAGCATTAGAAGTCTACAGCAACTCACTTTACGCCAGTATGGTCTAAAAAACAAGATTCCTGTTATTGGAAATTGTCTGTATTCTTTCACCTGAGTAGAAATTTGCCTACAATTTCCTGCTACGTACCAGGTGTTAGGTGGTATTTGCTGTAGTAGTGTAATAGTGCCAGGGTACCCAGTACACACAAGTGTTGAAAGCCATAACCATATAGTGGCTAGCACTCTGTATTATTGCCACAGCAAATAATGTTTGAGGCATGACATGGATTTTCTATATACCCCTTGTTCTCCTGGGTTGGACCAGCAGCTCTTCTTTAGTGAGATAATAAAATGTGACTTCAGCAAACCACAGGCTGGCTATCGGCACACTGCATAATTAAACTTTCTCTTAAACCATTAATTGTACGTTAACACAAACAAAGCTTGAAACATGGGTTGAAAGTTTGCCACTGACAAAAGCTAAATTAACTCACTTAACCAGGCCAAAGGTGTCCAAAGAAACTCACTTTTTATCTTTCAGAAGTTTGATTCCTGACTGGCTCAACTCTACTTTGCCCATTCAATATTTAGATTAATGGCATTTATTGACTACCACAGAGTCCTTGAAGGCTCTGGGCAGATTAAATTGACATGGCAGCACAAAGAGGCTGAAATCTGATTGGACAAAAAAATCTAACATCCACATACACGTACTGGAAGCAGTGCAGCCAAGAGAAACACTACGAAATTACGAGAATAAACTGTTGGGAATAAAAAAATACAATTTCATGGAAAAAACATTAGAATTTATGTAGGTCAGTGCTTCTGATAGTGTTTAGGCCAGCAGAGAAGGCTTTGCTGACCCTGACCACCCGCCACTGCAGAGTCCTTACTAGAACCAGAATATAATACTATAGACCCTTTATCTTTCCCACACTGCATTGACTACCGGTACAATTTTGCACTGATTGTGATATACCACCATTGTGATATGTCATTCAAAATATACAGGAAGTACAACAGTCTTTTTTTATTTTTTTATTTTATTAAGCAATTAGCCATATACAAACAACGTGGCAATATTAAGTACAATTTACATTACAATACACAAAACAGGTGCATGAAAATACAAATATATACACATATATTTAGGTGAAAGAGGAAAAAAAATAGATAAATAAATAAAATGTATAATAATAATAATGAATTTAAATAAAAAAAGGTTAAAAATAAACAGGGCTATGGTTTATTCTGTAAATCATATTTTTCTATAAAGAACAAAAAATGTATTGCATTTTGCTTTTTAATCACTTTAAGGGCTTTTGTGAAAGAAATAAACTCATTATAAAATGCAAAAAACGTTGGTTTCAGTTTCAAGTATTTCGATTTGTGTATATAAAATTTTCCCATCAGAAGTATTTTATTAACAAGAAAGTCGTCTTTGTTATTGTTTATTACAAGTCCAAAGATAATGTCCTTTACAGTGAAAGCTCTTAGATGGGGAACCTTTGGGTAAAGCCAGTTATGGAGATCAGACCATAAAGCGTCTGAAGTAACAGTCTGCAGCAGGAGAAAGTTGGAACGTCTGTGTAAAAGTGTAGAAACTACTATACTGCATATTATCAAAAAATTATTAACTTGGGCATTTCTGTCAGAATTACCCATGATCCACCACCTCGGTTGCTATGGAGACAGAGCCAGATGGAGGCAGTCGTGCCGAGTGACAAGAAAAAATAGGGAAATTTGTGTCCATGAACATGAATCAACAGGTTGAATAAATGTTTTGGTTTATGACCAGGACACAGGTAGTTTGAAATAAACTAGGAAAAAAAAAAGATACATTTTAATCAATTATTATAATTATATACATTTTAACATAAAAATATGGACCTTAAGGCCACCAGTTTTATTTTTAAGCCACCAGTTTTTCCTGCAACCCTTTTCCTAATCTCCAACCCGTTATCTTTTTTTACCATTTATCTTTTTCTCCAAATCTTTTATCTTTTTCACTTTTTGTATGCTTTTCTTTTTTCAAGATGCTCGATTTTCATTGGAGGACCAAAAAGATCTCTCTCTTTAATTCTTCTACATCTTATATATGGCACTTATATATAAGTGTATATAAGATATAATTGTTGTGATGGAACATATTTTGCACATCAATGAAATTCAATGCATCACCGTTATTTCAGAAGCTGTTCTTTTCCACTCAATATCACAACTCCGATTCCCAAAAAATGATGCTGTATTCAATTTAAATAAAACCAGAATGCAATGGTTTCCAAATCTCTTCAACAAATATGTTTTTTCACAATAGAAAATATCTGATGTTTAAAGTAAATAATTGTTCATTTTAAATTTGATGGCTGCAACAATCTGAAGAAGAATCAGAGCACAGATAAAGCAAACGCAAGAAATTGCATTTGTATTTTTATTCATATGCTGTTTTAAAGCTTAATATAGAATATAATATTGTGAAAAATTTGATGAATTATTACTTTAATAATAAATAGCAATTCTAAACCTTTTTTTATATTCTAAATATTCTACTCAAGTAAACGTTACTTTAATGAAAGTTTACTTAACTACAAGTTACTGGTATAAAAATCTACTTAAGTAAAAGTAAAACGAGCCTCATTTAAAATGTACTCAGAGTAAAATTTAGTACATTTTTGTTTTTTTTATCAGCGACTGTGTGGGATATTAATGTAGATCAAAAAGGACAAGAGGAAATAAATCTCATACTAGTTTTAATTATAGGAACACCTATAAGGTTAATGTTTTAAAGAAAATATTTGAATAAAATGTTAAAGGAATGTTGTTGAGGTAACAGATTATACAATATCCCTAATAAAACGTTGGCACACAGTTTCATGGAAACAAAGGGGGAACATTATCTCAGCCTTCTGATCAAAACCTTATAAGGATGAAGCCTGATATGACGGAAGCATGTGCAATCGCAGGGATTCGAAAACTTGCATTCCCAAAAATCATCACCAACATTCAGTGATTTCACTGTAACGTCCCTGCATAGGACAGATTCAATGTCTGCTGAATAAAAATGTAGGAAAGCCTGTGGTACACTGTACAATTTGCTGTAAAAATAACAACCACATTCTGACAGTAACATGCTGTTTTTACATTAAAACGGTAAAATCCTGTAGAAAACAATGCATTCTGAGTCATTTTGTTGCTTCCAAGAAATTAGTTTACAGCAGTTTACTGTCAATTAACAGTTCAGAGTCGACACACAGAGACTGTGACGGAAATCACACACTACACCCTCATTCACTCTTCCCTACATTAGTGTACTAGTCATTAGTGTACCAGTCATTAGTCCACCTGACAGAGTGAATAAAAATCGAAAGAGTGAATTTAGAAACTGATGAACACCTGCTGTTAACAAGCAGAATCACTGAAGGACAGAACAAGAAACAAAACTACACCTGACCTACAGCTACACTTTTAGAGGAAATCAACCGAAATAAAACAGATGTTTAATCTACTCCAGAAACAGCATTACCAGCTTCAATTATTACACTTTGACTTTATTTCTGTTAAATATCTACAAAATATTCTTTAAGACTTAACAGAGGTTTATATATGATAGAAAATGTCTCGTATGATTCACCATTTTGGAGATCAGTGGTTTCTTTAGTTGGGCTCATGACCCCTGACTCTTAAACATGAGTTTTCTCTGCCTGTTATAACTGTGGTGTGTATGTGTGAGAAGCATTTTGATTACAGTCATTACAAACAATAATTAAATCGTTCTGTTCACTCTTAATTGTAATTTGTTCCTTGATCTAAATCAATGTTTCTGGATGATTTCTAATTAATTTAAAGTGATTCTCTAAAAGAAGTTTCACAAACTTTTATGAAGAATTTTAAAATCATTTTTCTGTACAAAACATTTAAGAGCACAATTTAGACACAAGAATCACTCAACATGAAACTCAACAATGGTGAGTAACAAAAAAGAAGTTCATGCCGCAATGCATGCTGGGTGCTTGTGTGGTACAAAACTGCCAGGATGCATTGCAGCGTGAATAAATTATGCAGCTGAATGTTCTTATATTCTCTTTATTTGCTTTTATTTTGGTGCTGTTTGGTTTGTTGTGATTTTCAGGATTGATTTTTTTTTGTTATTGTCATCAAGCTCAGCATTCATACACTGATGGCATGTGTGCTTTTATTTACATTTAATTACACTTCATGACAGAAAAACTCATTTCAAAATACCACGGTTAAGAGCCCAAGTACAGCAAACACTGATCACCATTGTGGAAGACTTTGATTGGACACTGCATTCTCAACAAAAATGTGTGATTGGTTATACCTAATAATGTTAAGTAAAACATTAATATTAAGTAATATAAGTTAATATTTCTGTTAAAATATATTTGAGAGAGCACATATGTGTCCACACTACAGAGTGTTGAAGTAACACTGAAGCAGTGATGAAGTTAATGAAACCTGTGGACCTGTGAACGAGCAGAATCACTGAAGGAAAGAAAATCAAGAGCAGAGAAACACAATTTACTGCTAAAGCCAAAGATAAAAAAACCTGAAAATTAAACACATTCAGAAGAAGATGATTAAACAACCCCCAAAAACAGCATTACCAGCTTCTTACCTCACTTACCGGTGTGACTTTATTTCTGTCATCTGTACAAAAAACTCTTATTGGAATTTTAGATGTTGTACTTTATTTTGAATCACAATAAAAATCACCATAATGGAGATTAGTGTTTGCTCTTGAACCTTGTTGTACTAAAATGAGTTTGTTTAGTTAGTGTCATTAGTGTATTCATATCGGTGTATTAATATTGGTGCACATAGCAAGAAAGCTAGAAAGAAATTAGGTTCAGATGAGTCTGTTTACATGTGTGTGAAGTCCAAATCCTCATAAACTTATCAATTTCACAGCATTCACTCAACACTTAATGTGCAATTACATCACTGATACTACACCAATTCATTACTGTGAAATTGTGCTGGACACACAAAGTTCTGAACTGTAACAAATGAACACAGACACCAAAAATCAGCGTATGAATCTCAATCAAAAACTGAGGGAAAAGAAAAATCAACCCTGAAAAATCACAAAACAGTCGACTGAAACTTCACAAACCAAACACCATCAAAACAAAAGCAAATAAAGCAAATATAAGAACATTCAGCTGCAGAATTTATTCACGCTGCAATGCATCCTGGCAATTTTGTACTACACAAGCACCCAGCATGCATTGCGGCATGAACTTTGAATTTGTCAGCGGTGTTGAGTTTCATGTGCATAAAACACTTTTAAAATCCTTGATATTAGTTTGTGAACTTCTCTTAGAGAATCACCAATATTATTATAAATTATTAGGAAGATTATTAAGATTTAATCAGTTTTATTTTCTTTCTTTGCACTGTTGTAATCAAAGTGTTTCCCACACCACAGTTATAACAGGCAGAGAAAACTCATGTTTAAGAGTCAGGGGTCATGAGCCCAACTAAAGAAACCACTGATCTTTAAAATGGTGAATCATACGAGACATTTTCTATCATATATAAACCTCTGTTAAGTCTTAAAGAATATTTTGTAGATATTTAACAGAAATAAAGTCAAAGTGTAATAATTGAAGCTGGTAATGCTGTTTCTGGAGTAGATTAAACATCTGTTTTATTTCGGTCGATTTCCTCTAAAACTGTAGCTGCAGGTCAGGTGTAGTTTTGTTTCTTGTTCTGTCCTTTAATTAAAAAAAACTTTATAAAAAAGTCTAATAGAATTGATATTTCTCGGATTTTTCTTTACACGCATCTCATCTTATGTGATGGATCTTTGTTATTTAATATTTTTTCCGCTCATATTCCACTTTAAATTTACTCACAAGCTCTCATGCAGTGAAATCATTGCACCACTAGATGGTAGTCTCGTATCACTTTTAATAAATTCCCCGCCAATTATCACCAATGTCAACAAGTATGCAATATAATCACACACACACACACACACACACACACACACACACACACACACACACACACACACACACACACACACACACACACACACACACACACACACACACATTAATTTATATTATTATAAACATTATATTATATATTTATATTACTATAAAAGTTTTTTTTAAATAGAATTTTCAATATTTATGTTTTTTCTTTTATTAAATTGTAGAAGATATGACGTGCTCTTACACGCTATTGTGTGTGTGTGTGTGTGTGTGTGTGTGTGTGTGTGTGTGTGTGTGTGTGTGTGTGTGTGTGTGTGTGTGTGATTTAGACCAGGAATTCTAGTGTATATAACTAATAAACAACAAACACGGCAGTGAAAAAAATATTATTTAATGATGAAATGAGTGTGAAAGTTGTGCATGTATTTAAGTGGGAAAACTAAACAAGATGAATTGGGCTTCAGTCGACACATCAATAGGGACCGGCCAAACAACTTTGTTGAATGGTACAGGAACAATCATCTGCTCCTCAATATGGCCAAGACCAAGGAGATGGTGGTGGATTACAGAAGGAAGAAGACCACACTCAGCCCCATTACCATCATGGGTCAGGTCGGTGGTTCACATCTATAGATACTTTGGTGTCAATGCAGTTGCAGTGGTGGACAAAATGCACAAAACAGGTGTGTACTTTAACAAGCAATAAATCTGACATAGAAAACCAGTTAACAGGTCAAATATTTACATACATAATCCCTGTGATCCCCCAGATGAAGGTGAGTTTTAAAGTAACCAACAGATTCATGTTGAACAGTTTGCGATTGAATCATTATTGTATCCTAATTTAGTTACTTGGTGTTTGGTAAAGAAGGGCGACTTTACCTCAGCAACACTTAATCAATGTTAAACAAGTCATATATAGGAAGACGACTGATGGCACCTGCATTCAAAGAAACTAGTAAGTAACTGATTATTTGATTGTTAATCATAAATATAATAATATATTATGTGTCAGTCAGTCATTCATGCAGTAGAGTGCAAAATCATGATCCTGCTAAACAGCTAATTCAATGAGAGAAAAATCTTTGGCCATCAAATATTTATTTATTATCATTTCTGTTCTGATCTTAAGTCTGAGCAAAATACTGAGTAGGCACTATTTTTATTTTTTTTTAAACTCCAAAGCGTGGCGCTCTTCTCACATTTTTTTCTCTGGCTCTTATTTACTGTAAAACAGCAGCACATCCTTGACTTAAAACTTCAATTCAATTTAATTCAATTCATGTTTATTTGTATTGCGCTTTTATAAATGAACATTGTCTCAAAGCAACTTTACACAGATAATGTGGTGATTAAAAGTAAATATGTTCTTTATAAGTAAGTTTGTCCCTGATCAACGAGCCGGTGGCGACTGTGGCAAGGAAAAACTCCCAAAGATGGCGATAGGAAGAAATCTTGAGAGGAACCAGACTCAAGAGGGAAACCATTATCATCTGGGTTCACCGAATGTCCATTTATAGCAGTTATACATTGCGGGGTGCAGTGATGATGATCAGAAGCAAACTTTAGTCCTGAGTCAGTGTAGCATACTGTTGACATTAACTACAGTCCAATTCATCCTCAAAGTGCCCGTTCTTACTCCGGAACCACCCAAGGTGTTGATGAGAAACCGTCCTGCACAGAGTGGCCTCCAGTTGAAGAGAACACTATCCAGAGGCAGGCCTGGACGAAGTGGGAAGATCCACGGAGGGGAGAAGGGCAGGAACAGTGGTCACTGGAGCCTCAGGAGCATGTTTAAATCTACTGATAAAAGGCTTGACTAAATAAATACGTTTTTAACCTCGACTTGAACACTGAGACTGTGTCTGAGTCCCGAACACTGGTTGGAAGGCTGTTCCATAACTGTGGGGCTTTATAAGAGAAAGATCTGCCCCCTGCTGTAGTCTTCATTATTTGAGGAACCAACAGATAGCCAGCACCTTTTGATCTAAGTAGGCATGGAGGATCATACTGGTACAGAAGTTCACTCAGATACTGCGGTGCGAGACCATTAAGTGCTTTATACGTCAGTAGTAGTATTTTATAATCAATGCGAGATTTGATTGGGAGCAGTGTAGATTGATTAAAACAGGGGTGATGTGATCATATTTCCTAGATCTAGTGAGGGCTCTTGCTGCTGCATTCTGAACTAACTGAAGCTTATTTATGCACTTATTTGCACATCCAGATAGTAAAGCGTTACAGTAGTCTAATCTAGATGTAACAAAAGCATGAACTAGTTTTTCTGTATACTGTAACGACCATATTTCTAAGAAAGATGAAAAGAAGGCGATCCTGGTGATATTATTCATGTGAGCCTCAAAGGAAAGACTCGGGTCAATAATCACACCAAGGTCTTTGACAGCCGTACACGCTGAAACAGAAACATCATCCAGAGATGCTACTTAATCAGAAAGTTTACTTCTAGCTGCATGTGGTCCTAGTAAAAGTACTTCCATCTTATCTGAGTTGAGCATAAGAAAGTTATCAAACATCCACTGTCTAATGTCCTTTACACACTCCTCAACATTGTTAAGCTGATCTCTCTCATCTGGCTTTGCTGAAATATACAGCTGTGTATCATCAGCATAGCAATGGAAGCGTATCCCATGTTTATGAATGATTTCACCAGGAGGCAGCATATATGAAGAGAAAAGCAGTGGGCCTAAGACAGATCCTTGAGGAACACCAAACTTTACCTCAGAGAGTGTGGAGAACTCACCATTTACATCAACAAACTGATAGTGATCAGTCAAATAAGACCTGAGCCAAGAGAGAGCCGTTCCCTTTATTTCAACAATGTTCTCAAGTCTAGCAAGTAGTATAGTGTGATCAATGGTGTCAAAAGCTGCACTGAGGTCGAGCAAAACAAGTAAAGAGACAAAACCCTGACCAGAGGCCAATAACAGGTCATTTACCACCTTAACTAGCGCCGTCTCTGTGCTATGATGAGGCCGAAATCCTGACTGATACATTTCAAAAATGTTATTCATAAGTAGGTGTGAGCAGAACTGCTGTGCTACTGATGTATCCTGTTCGTGACGCCAGGAAATGATGTATATTTCTTGTCTTGATGGAGTGTAGATGTTGCTTGGAATGAATCTTCGCAGACACTGTAATTTCTTTGTAAATAAAGTTTATTTAACACAGAAATTCAGCATCTTCACGAGCCTCCTGGATCAGCTCGGAGCCGCCGTATGGATGAATCGACGACTCCCGATCCATGGCTACACACGTTAAATAGTTTGCCCGTTCTCTGGGTCTGCCTCTTAATGTATAACAGATGTATCTCAGATCTACCAGAGCTCACTTTCCCAGACCATTCATCTTGAAATATAGAGAACGGGTCAGAGGTCGTCTCCCAAGAGGACATGCATCCTGGATCATATTCTATACTTCGGCTCATACTGATTTAAGGACGACAGCCCGTCTCATTTTCCCAGTCATGGCTCTTAAGATAAACACTAAGGGCCTTTCATACATTTGGCTTAAAGGAAAACATCTGGCCAGACAGTTCAGTATAGGACCAGAGAATTATCTTCAGCTCCTTTATGAATTTCATCAAAAGAGAAATAATCTGAATTAAGGCATTCAGATACTACATATTTAAGATATTACATATTTAAGATACTATACTACAACCTTTTCTAAAATTTTGGATATAAAGGGGAGATTTGATATTGGTCTGTAGTTGGACAGCTGACATGGGTCAAGGTCAGGTTTTTTAATTAGGGGTGGATAACTGCCAGTTTAAAGGATTTAGGTACATAACCAGTGCTAATGGAAGAGTTTATTATTTTTAAAACAGGTTCAATTACCTCTGGAGTTATCTGTTTAAAGAAACTTGTAGGTAAGGGATCGAGAATGCAGGTTGATGGTTTTGATGAGGAAATTAATGAAATTAAGTCGTTCTCATGAATAGGAGTGAAGCTTTGTAATTGATTGTCTGTTATAATTACACTGCTGTCTACAGGGTTACTTGTAAAATAATTTGGATTTATATTAACCGTCTGGATTTCTTGCCTGATGTTTTCAATTTTATTATTAAAAAAGTTCATGAAATCATTAGTACCTAATGATGGTGTGCATGTGAGTGCAGTGCTTTTATTCCCTGTTAATTTTGCTACCGTGCTGAACAAAAATCTAGGATTATGCTTGTTATTTTCTATGAGGGTGGAGAAATATGCTGATCTAGCAGCACTAAGAGATTTTCTATCATTTAAGAGGCTCTCCTTCCATGCTATTTGAAATACTGTTAATTTTGTTTGACGCCATTTACGTTCTAATTTTCGAGTGGTCTGTTTTAAGGTGCGTGTATGATTATTATACCACTGTGCTAATTTTTTCTCCCTGATCATTTTGGTCTTAAGGGGAGCTACATCATCTAGGGTATAACGTAACGTTGATTCTAGGTGTTCAGTGGCTCAGTGGAGCTCTGCAGGGTCAGGCGGAGATCTATCTAATATCGTAATTTCTGGAAGATTATTGATAAAACGTGCTGCTGTAGCTGACGTGAAAGTACGCTTAACACGGTAACGTGGTGAAGTAGTAATGCAATGACTGAGGCAGATTTTGAAAAAGATCAGATAATGGTCTGAAATAGCTTCAGACTGTGGAATTATGACTAAGTTTTTTATTTTTAATCCAAATGTTAAAAACAAATCGAGAGTGTGTCCACCACTATGAGTGGGTCCTATAACATTCTGATTAATTCCAACTGACTCTAGAATGGACACAACAGCTGCTCTTAAGGAGTCTTCCTGATTATCAAAATGAATATTAAAGTCACCAATAATTAATGCTTTGTCTAAAGAAGTAGCTAAATTTGTGATGAAATCTGCAAATTCTATGATAAAATCAGAGTCGGGCTCCTGGGGGTCTATAAATAATAATTAGTGGAATTGACTGACTGGACCTGCTTTTAGACACTGAATATTTTATGTTGGTGTAAAGAACTTCAAATGTTTTACATTTGTGTTTAGTCTTTTGTGTAACGTTTAGATTATTATTGTAAATAGCTGCGACTTCGCCTCCTCTGCCATTTAGACCCAGGAGGACTCGCTTTATTTAATGCTACATATTCATTCGGTTTAATCCATGTTTCTGTCAAACACATTATTTTAAACTCCTGGTCGGTAATAACTTCACTCCATACACTATTAATATAAGTTTTTAGCCGCTCTTAAATAAAAAGGAACGTATGATTCTGCACAATTTAGTTGAGTAGAAAAGAAAGTAAGACATGCAGTAAAGTTAAAGTAAACTTTAAACTCCCCGAACAGAAATATTTGATTTAAAAGCGTAGTTACACAATGTGGCCACGAGGGGACTCCAGTTTTGTCAGCGTGTAGGGACAAGGTAAAAAAAAAAAAGAGTATATTGACAAGTGTACAGAAAACTGGTGTAAAGACTGTTACACCGTCTAATAAAATTCTTACTCTGTAAATCCTTTAAGCAGTAGTACTGCAAAAAGCAGTAGTGTGTGTGGGAAGGGGAAGCTCAGTAATTAACATGTTGGACTTCTGATCAGAATGTTGTGAGTACAAATCCCACCACTAAGCTGCCAAGGCTGAGTATGGGTGCTCTGGATAAGAGTATCTGCAAAATAATATAAATGTGACATTCAAACCTTCATTGCTCTCTTGTTCTCTTCACCTTTCTGTGAACAGTTTATTTATATTCATATTGTTAATTTCATACTGTTCATTCATCTGCCATTAAAAAAAATTACACTGTATTTCAGTTCTGCCACAAAAGGACCAGACATCATTCTATCATTAATACAGGTGAGAGTGTTGACGAGGACAAGGCTAGAGATCACCATGTCATGCTAAATGAGTTAGAATAACAGACTGAAAGTTTTAAAAGGAGGGTGGTGCTTAAAATCATTGTTCTTCCTCCGTTACCCACGATTACCTGCATGAAACACATGCAGTCATCAATGCTTTGCACAAAAAGAGAGGTTTAATTGATGTGAAGAAGGCTGTAGGGTACGCAAGGAAGTCCAGCAAGCGGCAGGACCGTGTCCTAAAGTTGATTCAGCTGCGGGATCGGGGGCACCACCAATACACAACTTGCTTCTGCACTCACAATTAGGGGAAAACTTTTGGAGGATGGCCTGTTCAATTAAAATATAAGCTGAATTTCATGGAGATGTATAAGAATCCACTTGATAGTAAAAGGAAAATGTATGAAACTGCAAATCTATCAAAATAAAATACAACTGTGAACAACTTCATAAGTTCTGAGTTTATTTTCAAAATATATGTTTGTTATGATGCAGAAATCTTTTTAATGGATTTGAAATATACAGACAATGATGCTTGTACTACAACAACAACATAGTTCTAACTGTCCTAAAATAATGTAACTAGCATAATATGATTGGATTATATTTATATTAATGGCTATTTTTGACACATTTTGTATCAGGGGTCCCTGCCCCATGTCTTTATCACCTAATGGGTCCTTGAACTGAAACATGTTGAAGACCCCTGATTTAAACCATTTCCCACATTATATACATCATTGAATCATTGTACTCAAATGACAGAAACCATTGTAAAATCTGGATGTTTAGTGTCCAACAGACACCAACATGTGATCTAGAAGTGTTAATGGACAATTGATAGACAACATGGCAGCAATAGAAGGCAACACAATTTAGTTTCTATGGAATTTCGACTTGGGGGTGGTGGGGGTGTGTGTTTCTTTGGTTTCTTTGGTCAGATCTTTATTACAAATGAATATAACAAACCTCTACTTACACACAGAATTACTGTTTCCTTTCAACAGTTACATTCAATCTTTCAAATTATGCTGATGTTTGAATATAAATCCTACCTTTTAATGACACCGAAGTGAGATACCAGTTACATAGTTTGCTTAATGGTGTAAACTGGATAATGCTGCTGAAAACACTGCCCTGATCAGCAAAACCTTTTGTACAGCACTGCACACTGATGCATAGTTGAGATGGATCTCTGCAAACCTCTGTTTACCTATTAACCTATTTTCCACTAAGATCTTTTTCAATCTCTGCTGAGCCTTGGGGGCTGGAACTCAGCCATAGCTCTGCTGTAGAGCTGTCATTAAATGGGTACACTTGCCCAGGTTTTGCTTCATGGAAATCAACCAGCTCCTGCTGTACCTTCCCCTCTCAAACCAAAATATATGGACTATATGGACAAAGATCTATGGACACCTGATCATGCTACTGTATATAACATATAACTGTGGTCATGGAACATGTTTTGCTCATAAGTGACATTCAGTTCCTTGCTCTTTTCTAAAAGCATTACATATACATACATATACATACACTATATATTTATGTGTTTGTGGACACCTGAACATAAGCTTTGTATGTGCTTTTTGAACATACCACTTTACATTTAGTCCCCATTTGCTGTTAACACCAACTGGGAAGATATTCCACTAGATACTGGAGTGTGCTACATGAATTTTAGGAAAGTCAGCAACTGATGTAGGTGAGGTGAAGTGGCCTGGGGTTCAGGCAGTGTTTCAAACCATCTCAAAGAGCTCTATAGCAGGAGATCTTCCACTAAATTAATTCCAATAAATGTTTTATTTCGTACTGCATTTTTAAAAATAGACATTGCCTCAAAGCATCTGTACACAGATGTGCGCTAATTAAGAAAATATATGTTTGTTCCTTATAATTGTAAGTTTGTCCCTAATGAGCGAGCCGGTGACGACTGGGTCAAGGAAAAACTCCATGAGATGGCATAAGGTTGAAAAAATTGAGGGGAACCAAGCTCAAGAGGGAACCCATCCTCATCTGCCCCGAATGTCCATTTATTACAATTAAGCATTGTGGGCACTGATGGTGATCAAATGCAACCTGTGGCCTTGAGCCATTGTAGCAGACTGTTTACATTAAATACAGTCCAAATCTTTAACAAAGACGTTGTCTGAGTTCTGAAAACTAATTGGAAGGCTGTTCCATGACTGTGGGGCTTTGGAGGCGAAAGATATGCCCCCTGCTGTAGTCTTTCTTATTTGAGGTACCAACAAATAGCCTGTACTTTTTGAACTAAGTAAGTGTGTGAGCATTCAATTGTGAGCAGTGTAGACTGATTAAAAAAGGGGTGATATCGTCATATTTACTGGTTCTGGTAAGGACTCTTGCTGTTGCATTGTGGACTAACTGAAGCTTATTTATGCACTTACTTAAACACCCAGACAATAAAGTGTTACAGTAGTCTAATCTAGATGTAACAAAGCATAAACTAACTTCAACTAACATCATATTTCTCATTTTAAAAATATTTCTAAGTTGAAAAAAGATGATCCTGGAAAAATTCACATGTGCCTCAAAGGAAAGACTCGAATCAATAATCACACCAAGGTCGTTGACTTCTGTACAAACCGAGACAAAAAAAACCATCCAGAGATGGTACATAAGCCATTTCTTTACTTCTAGCTGCATGTGGTCCTTGTGAAAGTACTCCGTTCTTATCCAAATTCAGCTAAATTAATTTCTTAAGCATCCGCTGTCTAATGTCCTTCACACACTCCTCAACATTTTTAAGCTGATCTCTCTTATCTGGCTTTGCTGAAACATACAACTGTGTATCATCAGAGCAGCAATGAAAGCTAATACCATGTTTACGTATACAGGCAGCAGCTAATATATAAAGAAGAGAAAAGAGAGTGGGCCTAAGACAGATCCTTGTGGAAAACCAAACTTTACCTCAGAGAGTGTGAAGAACTCACTATTTACATTATATTAGCAAAAAGTCAAATAAGATCCGAGCCAGAAGAGAACGGTTCCCTTTATTCCAACAACATTCTCTAGTCTAGCAAGGAGGAGATTATGATCAGTGGTGTTCAACCATTATAAATAACTACAAAACTATTTACATGCTGTTTTGCAAATCTAATTGATTGCTGCTGTTGCTGTTTTGCACTTTTGTGTTTACATTTTGTGTTTATTTACAAAGACACTCTTTACATTCATCTTTTGCCCATTGTGCTGTGTAACAAATTATACTGGTGGCACTATTTAGTGTTTTGTGTATCTGTCCTACACTGTACTTGTGTATATTTTGTCTGCACTGTTTTCACTCGGTTGCACACGATGCACTTAATGTGGCAAGGTCACTTACTTTAGTCTTCTCTGTGTCCTGTTATGTAGCTCTATGTTGTGTGATGAAGCTCCATGTTGTTTTATGTAGCACCAGGGCTCTGTCTCATTTCACTGTGTATTGCATCAGGTATATATGGTTGAAATGACAATGGAAGCTTCTTTACTTGACTTGAATACAAAAGCTGCTTTAAGATCAAGCAACACAAGCATAGAGACACAGCTCAGATCATCCAATAGCAGGTCATTTACCATTTTACAGTTTTTCTCAGTCGCTTTGGAGCGTTTCTCAGATTAAAAATGAAATTCTCAAAACTACTTGTTCAAACTCCACATCATTTAGTCACAAGTGCTCATCATACGAACATTTCTCGTTGCTTTGATGAAATTGCGAATGCTTTTGTACATCATTTATTCGATTGTATACAAGTGTCTGCGTTTTCATACATTATCAGTTGTTTATGTCATGTTGATCAAAATGTATTATACTAGTTTCACCTAAATGGTCTTAACCCCCAAAACATGTAGGCACCAGTTCATTGCATAAGTCATTGAGTGCAAAATGGTTAAACCAGTTGTCAAAATTTGTCAAGCTCTTCTTCTTCTTCACAGTTCAATTAAACTTTTTTGGTAAATGTGTCTTGATGAATTGTGCAGATGAACCTTATATGTCACTAATGAAGGGGCGTGTTCACTTTCAGATCAACCAATAATCAACTAGTTCTCTAAAATAGGTCAAGGCTGAATCTCGTGAACCTTTACTGAACCTTTTTTGGCGAGTGTTTATAAAAAGAGCAAAACACAGACTAACAATTGTTGGAAATAGATGAACAACTAGGAAACGAACATTGTCGAGAGCCAAGAATAAGGATGCAGCAGGAAGGGTCAGGAGGCAAAATAGAGGAAGAAGAGGCCAAAGACATCGACACATTTCAGATGAAATTAGAGCCACTATTGTGGACAATGTTGTCAGTCATGACCTCACAATGGTATTGCAAGGGATGATATCTGTTGTGATGTGGATGAAAATCTGTGGCCCGACAGACTGGGACGTCAGGGGGTAGAGACTGATTACACTGTATAGTACGGCATGCGCAGTTCTGGATAAGAAGTGTTTCCTATGTTTACCTTTTGGAATTTTAATTTGTGTCTTTTTATTTTCTATTACAATGACATTACATTGTAATTTTTTAGCCAGTCCACTAGTAAAAAAAAAATTTTAAAGTGTGAATCCTGTCCAGTCTCTTACAATCATAAATTTGTGCTGTTGAAATTCACAGTTGCCAAATCAGCCTCGTGCATTTTCAATATTTGTAATCCAAAACATAGTTTACATCAGGAAATACAAAAATAAAGCATTGTCATATTGAAAATATGACTAAACATTATGACTATCTTGTTCGTAGACAATGATAAAAGGACTTGTTATTTTGATGACAATGTTATGTTCATTGACACAAATACTTACTTTTGAGAGAAGTACTAAGGATTTTGAGCAGAAAACAGTCTTTTTCAAGAAATCCAATGTATTGTGCTGTTTGTTCACATTGTTTTGAGAATGCACTTACTGATTTGCAAATCTTAAGAATGATTCGAGAAATGCTCCAAAGCGACTGAGAAAAACTGTAAAACAGACCTCTATCTTCAAGATTCCAAAAAAGATTCTAAAATGTACATTGTATGTATAAATGTACAGAAGTTATATACAGTGTTTTATACAGTGATCTAATGGTGTAGTGTAGAGTTCAGTAGGGTGATGTAGGTAAAGGATCTAGAACACAAGTTTATTTTAATGCAGAAATAAATAAAATTAATTCTTAAATAATTCTCGTGAATGGCAGAAGAAATTTGTAATTGATAATCTGTAATAATTACAGTGCTGTCTACATCATTTATCATTTATAAAATAGCTTGGGTTTAAATGAATAGTCTGGATATTTTGCCTGATGTTTTTAACTTTATTATTGAAAAAGTTGAAATCATTACTGCCTATTGATGGTGTGCACATTATTGCTTGTTTTCTTCTATGAGGGTAGAGAAATATGCTGATCTAGCAGCTCTGGGGGGTTTTCTATAACTCAGGAGGTTCTCCTTCCATGCTATTTGAAATGCTGTCAACTTATTTTAACCCCAGCTACAGTGCAATGTTTTACTTGTGTGAAGTGGAATGATTTTAGATGATTGAATGATATTTAGTAGCCCAGTCGAGCACTGCGACAAATCAATGTCGATAACTTCTGGAGGGCATTGATAAAACTCGCTACAGTAGATGATGTGAATGTACATTTAGCATTGTAACGTGACGAGGTACGTATGTTATGACTAATGCAGATTTTAGAAGAGATAAGTTAATGATCTGAAATACCTTCAGTTTGTAGAATTATTCTAAAACAATTTATAAAATTATACAATCTGATGGTCTGGTGTCCATAAACTTTTGTCCATTGCTGAAGTTCATCTAACAGTTTTTCCCCACTGAATAGCCAAAGGTTGACATTAAACCTAATTTTATTTTAGATACATTTAAAAGCACATTCTTATCCAATTTTTTCGGTTACACCACTGATCTACAAGTGAAATTAAGCTACAATGTCATAAAATGAAGCATAAGAAACTGGATATAGAAACTACTTAACGTCAATTAAAAAAATTTAAATGAATATAAATGAGTGAAAAAAACAAATCAATAGAAAACATCATAAATCTCAATACAAGACAGAAGATAAATGTAAACCAGTTGAATTGAAAGAAATAGTTTTGATAAATATATATATATATCTTCTATAATGTACAGGTAGTCGTCGACTTACGACCTATGCAACTTACGACCACAATCACTAGCCGCGGCGTACGACAGTGCGTACCAGCTTCCGGCATCATTTCACAGTACTGTACATATAGCCTACTCTACTTACGACCAAATTTGTGTTACGACCGATTTGTCGGTCCCAAACGTGGTCATAAGTTGACGACTACCTGTATATCATGCATAAAATACAACATAGCTTGCATCAAAATAAGTAGATAATGAAGTCAAATTTTCTTCATATTGAGATTTGCTTTTGACTTCTAGGTGAAACTTCTAATCTTCTTCCACTTGTCCTGTATCATCTCTTTAAACCTGTCTGTCATTAGGACATAAAACACAGGGTTTATGACACTGTGAAAAAATCCAATTGGCCGTACAATTATGTATGCTGTCGCAATGTAGGTCTTCGTGCACGGTGACATTTCCAAATGAGGAAGCTGTGATACGAGGCGCATGCTTCTCATGACATGTAATGGCAAGTAGAGCACAAGCAGCATGACCGCCGCAGCCTTCACGATGTTTATTGGCCCTTTGAAGGATGTCCCAAGCACTTCCTGTCTCTTCTTCAGCAGAGAAACCATCCTACTGGATAACAAATACAAGGCCAGCAGTGGCAGCACATATGCAAATGTGCCAAGCAACAAGCTGTAATGTAGGACAGGGATGGTTTGGTACAAGCTGCCAAAATCATTACACATGCTCCAGTTGTTGTAATTTAAGTCATCAATAACAAAGTAAATAAGAGGAGCAAGCTCGATTGTCACCCAAATCCAGTTCAGGAAGCTGACGAGCAATGAGCCCTTTAAAGTCAAAAGAAAGTGGGTGCGTTGTGGGTACCACATCAGGAATAATCGGTCCACACCCACCCACAGCATGAAGACAATACTGGCATACAGGTTAACATGAAGGATGTAGCGAACAAAAGCACATGGTTCAGGAGGTAATTTTAGGTTATTACTGTAGTTGTAGGACAGTGCAGCTAAGGTGGCCATGCAGATGAAGTCGGAAATTGCCAAATTAAACACGTACACATTTGAAGATTTCCAAGAAGGCAGACAGAATATATAGACCAGGATCACAAACAGGTTGCAGAGGGAGCCAATGACAGACTCTACAGCATACATGGGGGAGAGGTAGTTGATGTAGAGTAGACTGTTGATATCAGTACAGTTGCACACCTGCAGTTAGACAGATTATCACATATCCACTTATTATTGGTTCACATAAAACCATACAATCGAGATATAATTTTAAAGCAGATAGATTTGTATATTTTAAATGAATGCAGGTGTATGTTTATCACCCACAACAGCTAATTGTGGCACTATGATAATAAGATTAATGTGAAGCATGAGAAACATTTGCAGCTATTTGAATGCATTATATTCTTCATTACGTTGACTTCTTCTTCTTCTTCTTCTTCTTCTTCTTCTTTCGGCCGCTTCCATTAGGGGGCACCACAGCAGATCATCCGTCTCCATACCCCCCTGTACTGTATATCTGCCTCTTTCACCCCAACTACCTGCATGTCCTCCCTCACCACATCCATAAACCCCCTCCTCGGTCTTCCTCTTTTCCTCCTTCCTGGTGGCTCCATCTTCAGCATTCTCCTACTGATATACCCCATGTCCCTCCTCTGCACATGTCCAAACCATCTCAATCTCACCTCCCTCACCTTGTCTCCAAAACGTCCTACAGGCGCTGTCCCTCTAATGATCTTATTTCTAATCTTGTCCATCGTCGTCACTCCCAACGAAAACCTCAACATCTTCAGCTCTGCTACCTCCAGCTCCACCTCCTGTCTTTTACTCAATGCCACTGTCTCTAATCCATACAACATCTTAGGTCTCACCACAGTCCTAAAAACTTTCCCTTTCACTCTCACAGATACTCTTCTATCACAATCACTCCTGCTATCACTCTTCTCCACCCACTCCACCCTGCCTGCACTCTTTTCTTCACTTCTCTAACACACTCTCCATTACTTTGCACTGTTGACCCCAGGTACCTGAACTCCTCCACCTTCTTCACCTCTTCTCCCTGCAACCGCACCCCTCCACTGCCCTCCCTCTCATTCACACACATGTACTCTGTCTTACTCCTACTGACTTTCATTCCCCTTCTCCCCAGCGCATATCTTCACCTCTCCAGGCTCTTCTCAACCTGCTCCCTACTCTCACCACAAATCACAATATCATCCTCAAACATCATAGTCCAGGGAGACTCCTGTCTGACCTCGTCCGTCAATCTGTCCAGGTAAGGGCTCACAGCCAATACTCCCTCCATCTCCTCAACACACTCTCATCACTAGTCAACACATTTCCATCTCCATCCTTTATTGCTCTAACTTGTAGCACATCCTCATCAATCAAAACTCCTAACAATTTCTACTGGGGTTCCATTAAGATTCCATTAGGATTTCAAATTTCTTCAATGACTAGACGTTGCTACTTCTCAAAATCACCTGCTTAAACTCTCACTGGAGCAGCCCACCCTTCACTGGAGTACTATTTTTTATAGTGCTTTAACAATGAACATTGTCGCAAAGAAGCTTTGTAGAAATAAAGAGATTTAAAAGAGAACCAAACATATGAGGTCAAGGATACCTCTGAACTTTACCCAGGCGATGTTGATTCTTTAAATTGTGTCTAAATTGGCAATTCATTCCAAGGGTTTGATTTCGGTGTTCAACAGCTGTGTTAAAAAGCCCACACATCTATTTTGTTGTTGCTAACAATATGTTTGCTTCAACTTTAAAAGTATTTCAGGACTTTTTTGTTGCAAAAGTACCATGGTGAGTGCACACGATCGATTTTGCGAACATAGCCAGCAACTTGGAGAATCTTTAGACTAGGATATTACTGCACTGAGTTTATGGCTGTTGAAAAGGAGCTTAATTTTTTATTTTACTTTTTCTATTTGACTAGATGTTTATCATACCCTGTCATCTGACGTTATGTAAAGTATTGGCCTGTAGTGCAAATGTAGTGTAATGCAAATCAGGTTTTATAAATAAAACACGTTTTTCATCCTCAACATAAATTATCATAATGAGTGTTTAGTGCTGTGCATCACAATCATGCTGTTAAATACATTCATACACACAGAGTTCTTACAAAAAGTATACAAATTCTGTGTCTCTATAAAAAAGAAGATCTTGGACATAACTATTAACCCAGTGGTTACACTTTTTCTCACTTTTTAATTTTCAAGTCCCACCTCCAAAAATGCTAATGAAATACTTTGTTTTAAAATGTCTAATTCATTGAAATATCAAGTTCTAAATCCAATACATTAAATTGCATCAAGTTCAAAAATAGAGATAATAAAAGTGTACTGTTTGGTACATAACTGATGTTTTAATTTACTTGCATTAATGGCCTAATTGTTGTGTGGTTGCTTTGAGTGTATTAACAATTGGAATTAAATCATTAACATAAATGTATTAAAAGCAAAAGCAATGTATGAAAAATAATTACACTTCTTTACCTACAGATCAAATCAATCTAACCTGGAAATATGATAATGTATCTAATGACACTGTGAACTAGTTTACTAGATAATAGCTTTTAGAGTGTAGATTTATCTGTACATATTCTTGAAATTAAATCAGAAAAAATGTCCTTGTCCTTACCATGGTTTCAGGCGGCTGCTGTTAGAAAGATGGGACGCTCAATGTGCGTGTGCTGGCATGGATTTTAAGCTCATTTTATTATGCATGCTGTGTTTATTTATGCAAAGTTTTTATTCCAGTGACAATGATGCTATGATATCTTAGTTTTCACTTTTTCCTTTGAAGTCACACAGGCTTCATATGTTAGGCAACGAGGCGGAAGACAGAGTGCATGCACACAGTTTTTAATAACACCCAAAAGTAAAGTCAGTGAAAGAAGCACACACGTGAGTAGAGCGGTGTAGTCCGAAAATACGCGCTGCAAAGTCAGACAGTGCGCGGGCACGCGCACGAAGGAGACCAGTCTGATGGCGGAGTAGAGAAGCGAGCCGTAAACAGCAGGTATCGCAACAAACAATAACGGACAAAGCTGAGGCGCGTACGAGCCGTATTTATGCTGGGCGGCTGATGAGAAGCAGGTGCGCTGAGTTAGTAATCAGGTGAGCTGCTGCGCATCGGTGGTGCTTGTGCTGGTGCAGGGTGCTCCCTGACATCATATTATGTATATTATCTATAATAATTATCAATATTTATCTGGATGCAGCAGATGGTTGAAAATGATGTTGTTTACATATAAACAGATTTTTTTTATGTTGTTCTCATTTAGTTTTTTGTTATTTATCAAGGCTATGAAATGGTGTTTAATGCTTACTCTTTACCTGAAATTGTCCTCAAAGCTAGCATACATAGGTTTACATAGGTTATTTTTGTACAATATTAGATGTCTGAGCACAAATGAAAATCAAACAGATTGTCTTGGCAAATGGAGACAATGGTGCAGATAAAATAAATGAAATAAATGTGCACATAATAAATATCTTTAGATATTTATATATTTATTTCTATATTTAGGTGGAGTGGTGGCTCCAGCGGTTAAGGCGCTGGGTTGCCGATCGGAAGGTCTGGGGTTCAAGCCCCGGTATCGCCAAGCTGCCACTCTTGGGCCCTTGAGCAAGGCCCTTAACCCTCTATGCTCCAGGGGTCCCTAACGAGGGAAATATCAAGGCCGTAACGTCGGCGTGACGTGGGGCCGCCTTCCCGTGGGCTCACCACCTGCAGGAGGGACCGTAAGGGACGGTGCTGTGAGGATTGGGCAGCAGTCGAAGACGGGGGTCTGCTTAGACTGCTGCCCCCGCGACCCGAATTACGGATAAGCGGGAGAAAATGAATGAATGAATGTTGCACAATTATGGACATGTCTTACAGTGGGCCCAAAGTGACACAGATCTAAATAAGATCAAATTAATTTGAAATAATACATTTATAATAATAGTAATTGTTATACAACAAGAAAAAGACAAAAGAAAAAGATGGGAAGTTCTGCAAAATATACAATTTTTTCTTTTTTTTTTTAGTTAACTTTGAATCGGAAATATTTAACTACAGATTGTTGAATGCAATAAAGAATCTAATTTACAATTCCAGTTTATTTCTACTATGAAAATGACCACAAAGCAAGAGAGGAATAGCTGAATTGCATATTGCATACATAGTTTAGTTCCTTTGCTCATTATGATAAACTTAAGGATCTAATTAGAGATTAATTTATTAATTAAAATGTATATTTGTAATTTATTTATTCTTGTAAAGCTGCATTGTTAAAAGCACTACATAAATATATCCTACTGAATTGAATTGTTTAGCATAGGCTTATAAATATTGTTGCACACTGAATACATGTAATGATTTATAAAATCATGAATGTTTTGATTGTCTTTAATAAAAGCTGTTTACTTGGCAGTGGTGGACGAAGTAAACCATGTAGTTGAGTTAAAGTACAGATCCACTCAGAAAAATATTACTCCAGTAAATGTAAAATTGCTCCCTTCAAACATTCACTTGAGTAAAAGTACAAAAGTATTTGCCTTTAAATGTACTTACATATCCAAAGAACTATAATCATTATATTATATCATAATATTATTATGAAAATGTTTATATTATAATTTTTTTCACATGACTCTTTGCTTAATCAATTCAGTTTATGTGAAAAGACTCTGTTACTCTTAACACATCTATTAATAAAATAATATTAATGAGTAAAACACTGATTACTGTGATCACTATTAAAATTATCATGAGCCCAAAATCTCTTTTTAAGTAATTTTTAATTACTTGAAAAGAATCGCGTAAATAAGGACACGTGTGTTGTGTTGTGTTGTGTTGTGTTGTGTTGTGTTGTGGCGACTTCGAGTCTGGAGATTTTTCATCATTTATTCCTCTCTAAATGTTCTACTTGCTGCTAAATTGATGGTAAACTGTATGTTGGTGATCGGTAGATACACCAAGTGGCAATCAAAACAAGTTGAAAACAAATCTAGCGTTTGACCCTGATTGGTGAATCGCTGCATGTTTGAACAGTTACGTTTTTGTCTGCTCATAAATAAAAAGATTTGACTGATTTCTCAAAATGTAGTTGAGTAAAATGTAAGATATTTAACTTTAAAATGTAGTGAAGTTAAAGTAAAAGTATCCCCAAATGGAAATACTTCACTAACGTACAGATACGTAAAAAAGCTATTTAAGTACAGTTACGAATTACATTTACTTTATTACTGTCCCTTGGTGACATTGTTGTGGTGACACACTGTTCCAGTTTACACAGTATAATGCAAAACATTTATTGCCAGCAGGTTAATACCAATCGTTCAATATTTACAACAGAGATTCTCGAACATTTGTATGCAAAGTGTGACAGGTAGAATGGCCCCTTCCTGCGTGTTGGCGCTGTATTGCTCAACAGGTGGTTAATTGGATGTCCAATTGGTTGTAGTATTTAAACATTACCCAGGAAGAAAGCACAGGAAGGTCCGTTGATACCGTCCCCCTTTCCCAGTTACCTGAGTTCCTGGTGTTAAGGTAGGGTTTTTTTTGGGTGCTTAATTCTGTGTGGACTATCGAAAAGTAAATGTGGTGTCTATATTTTATGCGCCTCCAATGTCTTGCATTAATAAACTGCTCGATTGGCTTTTATTCTACACTGGATTTAACCAAGGGATATTGGCAGATCCCCTTGATGCCAATGTCTAGTGAAAAAACGACATTTTCCACTACATTCATTTTACACCAGTTCGTCTCACTTTCTTATGGCTTGTTCGGGGGCCTTATTGACGTTTTAACGCCTCATGGACCGAATCCTCTGACCCCATAACGTGTATTTACAACACCTCAGAGCGGTTCGGAGTACCTTGAGGCAGACGGGACTCGCAGCAAACCCAAAGAAGAACGGTATCTAGGTTTCCACTTGGGTCATGGACAGGTGCGTCTTCAAATTAATAAGACAGCAGCGATTGCAGCTTATTATCAGAGGTTTGTATCTAGTTATTCGGATGTCACCAGCCCGCTGACTGATCTCACTAAAATGTCATGCCAGCAGGTTTTCACTCGGTTGAAAGCGACACTCTGTGGTGGACTGCTTTTACATTCTCCTGACTTCTCTCTCCTTTGTTTTGCAGACAGACGAGTTCAACAAGGGGGCTGGGGTCCATGTTGTCCCAGGTGGTGGAGGGGGAGGAGCAGCCCATGCTGTACATCAATTGTAATCTCTCAGTGCTGGAGAGCCAGTACAGTACCACAAAGAGGGAGTGCATGGCCATCAAGTGGGTGGTCCTCTCCGTCTGATACAATCTATTAGGACAGGCCTTTATTCTCTGTTCTGACCACGCCCTGCTCCAATGGCTTTATCGCATGAAAAATACCAATGTGCAGCTCACTCAGTGGTATCTGGCACTTCAGCTGTTTAAATTCGAGGGCGCAGATGGCTGTGGCTGATATCCTCTCATGCCAGGGGGGAGTTGGTTGCAGGCCGGATGGCTCCCACTCCTGAGGTTTGGTGGGGGTGTGTGGCAGCAGGGGCGTGGCCGAGTGCCGGTTTGTAAATGGAGGGCGAGGCCGTAGGAGACAAGCAGTGAGAATCACACACCTGTTGGAAATTTGTCTAAAAGATTTTCTCTTTTGCAGTGAGCAGGGGAAAAGGATAAGAGGAGTGAGAGAAGGGAGCCTCGGGAGAGAGAGACTCGGAGAGACGAGAGATGTAAACTGTAGTCCTAAGCTATTGTAGCAGATGGTTTATATTAATTACAGTCCAGTTCTTGAGTTGCTCAGTAACATCATGGATCTGTTGGCTGTTGGAAAGCATCTGAGTCTCCATCTGAAGAGAACTCCAGAGGTAAGGCATCCGGATGAATCAGGCAGATCCACAAAAGAAGAAAAGGACATAAACACTTTATATCAATGATTCCTCCTGGTCTGCTCCTTTACTTAAAAATGACTTGAATAATTTTATGTTTTCTGCCTGGACTTGAACACTGAGCCTGTCTGAGAGTCCTGAAAACTAATTGAAAGACTGTTCCATAACTGTGGGGCTTTGTAAGAGAAAGCTCTGCCCCCTGCTGTAGTCTTTATTATTTGAGGTACCAACAAATAGCCTGAGACGCAAGACCATTCAGTGCTTTATACATCAGTAGTAGTATTTTGAAATCGATGCAAGATTTAATATAGAGCCAACGTAGATGAGGTATGATATGAAATTTTCTGGTTCTGGCAAAGACACTTGCTGCAGCATTCTGTACTGAGGTTTACTTATATATTTACTACAACATCCAGACAGAAAGACATTAAAATTGTACAATCTAGATGTAACAAAAGCATCATATTTCTAATTTTAGCAATATTTTCTGAGATGAAAGGTGGGTAATGTTTTTCACATGACCCTCAAAGGAAAGACTAGAGTCAATAATCACACTGATGTCTTTTATTGCTGTATATGATGAGACAGAAAGACTTAACAGAGATACTATAAAATCAGATAGCTTACATCTAGCTGCATGCGGTCCTAGGAAAATTACTTCTGTCTTCTCAGAATTTACCAGAAGGAAGTTAACAAACATCCAATGTCTAATTTTCTTTTAAACGTTCAACATTATTAAGCTGATGTCTCTCATTTAGCTTAGCTGAGACATACAACTGTGTATCATCAGCATAGCAGCATAGAAAGAAAGAAATATAAACAAAAGCATTTGGCTTATGACAGATTTTTGAAAACCACAAAACTTAGCTTAAAACTTAAAACATAGTAAAGAATACTATGATCAGTGGTGTCAAAAGCTGCACTAAGAACAGGCTAAAAAAAAGCAATGAGACACAGTCCTGATCAAAATCCAGTAACAGGCCATTTCCCACTTTGACCATAAATCGTCATTGATACATTCTATAAATAATATTCCTATAGAGGTAGGAGCATAACTACTGAGGATCTTCTAGAACAAAGATAAGTCTTATGGGAAATTATCTGTATTCTATCACCTTAGTTAAAATTAGCCTACAATCTTTTTATACATCGCAGGTTTTAGGTGGCAGTTGCACCCAAAGTGTCAAAAGCCTTTCCTGCTTCATGCTGATTTATAATTTTCATTTTCTGCTCTAAACTGATGGCTTTCCTCTTCTTTTTTTTCCCCTACCAGCAGGAGACATACTTGGGCACTTGGAAGACACGCTTTTAACACGGAAATTGCTGTTTGAAATGTTTGAAACAGAAAAAAAATTCAAACTGAGACAACTTTACTCCGTGGACCGCTAGCGAGAGTGGGGCATCTCACAGGGCAAGAGATACGCTCATCTCAGCTGCGTGTCCAACGTATCATACATTGTCTGCTGCTGCCTGTTCCTGTTGCACCGAAATGTTACATATTTTTACAATTTTGTCTTATCGCTATCATCATTATAAGTCGAACCATCGTAACTCGGGGACCACCTGTGCTCATACTTGTCATGAGATGGATTTTCTGTATACCTCTTTTGCTACTGGGTTGGGACATGTAACCAGCAGCTCTTTTTAGTGAAATAATGAAATGTGACTTCAGCAAACCATAGATCAGCTAGTGGTACATTGGAGAATGTGATTACTTTCTCTTAAATCATTCATTGTTTTGAACAAAACTATATGTTAACACTCCTGGTTGGCTTAACTCTACTTTGCCCATTCAATATTTTGATTAATAGCACTTATAGACTACCACAGAGCTCAAGCTAGTCTCAAACCCACACAACTCAAAAAACACCCTCTTCTTAGTTGGATGTTCAGTAGGTGAATAAAAAGCTCTACTTAGTCCAGAATGCAGCAGACAGAGTCCTTACTAGAACCAGAATATAATACTATATACTCTTTATCTTTCCCACATTGTACAATTACAATTTTGCATTGATTGTAATATAGCATTAATGACTTATAAAGCAATGAATTGGGGGGGTCAAGCCTCAGTATATCCAAACTGCCACTCTTGAGCCCTTAAGCAAGGCCCTTAACCCTCTGTGCTCCAGATACTTTGTATAATGAAAGATCACTGTGCTGTAAGATACATGTGACAAGTATAAAGCCCCTTTACCCCTTTACCTTTAATAAAAGATGCAGGTTTTTTTTTTTTTTTATTATATTGGTTTAGTATCTCAAAGGATCCTACACTCTCAGTATGTGAACTGAGTTTAATTCCTGGGCAGGGAACCAACCCAGTCACTTGGGGGTGCACAAAACTAGTGGCGGTCTCAGTGCCGGTCCCAAAGCCCATATAAAATAGGATGGTTTGTGTCAGGAAGGGCATCTGGCACAAAACCTGTGCCAAATCAAACATGAGAACCGAGTATCTGCCATGATGACCCCTAACAGGAGCAGCCAAAGGATAACTGCATATATATGAGTTTATCAGTTATACATTCACTTCAATGTGTTCAAAACCATATGTTCAAACTGTTAACTTTATTATTTTTTAAAGTCTTAAATTTTATTACAAAACTGTAAACGTTGAACAACCCAGAACACCGGTATTCTGAAATAAACCTCCTTTCGTTTGAGAAAAATAGGTCAATTTAAAAAAATTCATATAAATAGCAGTATAAATGCATGGGCCTTAAGCCCACCAGTTTTATTTTTAAGCCACTGGTTTTTCTTACAATCCTTTTCCTAGTCTTCAACCCTTTATCTTTTTTACTTTTTGTATGCTTTTCTTCCATCAGTTGAAGATGCTCGGTTTTAATTGGGAGTGATGAGGATGGACAGGATTGTGATTGATTTTGAAAAGTGTGATTGAGATGGTTTGGTCATGTACAGAGGAGGGACATGGGGTATATCTGTAGAAGAATGCTGAGGATGGAGCCACCAGTAAGGAGGAAAAAAAAGAAAGACCAAGAAGGATTTTTTGGATGTGATGAAGGAAAACATGCAGGTGGTTGGTTTGAAAGAGGCAGATGTAGAGGACAGAGTGATATAATTACATTTTTATTTGTATTGCACTTTTAACAATAAGCATTGTCTCAAGCAGCGAGATTTAATTGGGAGCAGTGTAGACTGATTAAAACAGGGGTGATGTGCTCATGTTTTATACTGGTTTCACCTAAATAGTCTTAACTCCCAAAACATCTCAGCATCAATTCATTGCATAAGTCATTGAATGCAAAATGGTTAAACCAGTTGTCATCATCTGTCAAGCTTACACTTTTTCCCAGCTGCTTTAGAGCATTTCTCGAATCATCCTTAATATTTTCAAACCAGTAAGTGACAAAGAAGTCCTAGGTACTAGGTGTTTTCTGGTTTAAACTTAGAATGTCCTGTGGGAAGAAGCTCCTTCTCATTCTCTATTTGTTTGCATTTCCTGGTTCGGCTTTGTGTGCTGTAGATGTCCTGCAGGTCAGGGAGCTCGGTGCGGATGGTACGCTTGACCGACCGCACCACCCTTTGGAGGGCTCGCCTGTCCTTCATTGTGCTGTTCCTGAACCGGTAATTAATGCTACCCATCAAGATGTTCTCAATAATGCAGGTTTAGAAAGTCCTTAGCACCTGAGAGGGTCATCTCAGATGGTACAGACGCTGCCAAAGTGTTGATGTCTTAGGTTCTACATTGTTAATAGCTTACCTTAGAAATCTAGAGGTAGAAACAAGGAAAGATATTCATCATAAACCTATTTTTTAGAAAGTTTCAATAACTTTCTTGAAAAGTAGCATGGAATTGATCTTTCTAGGATTTTTACATGCATCGCATTATGTGATGGATCCCAAGCTTTCACAATGCAGTGAAATCATAGTACCACTGGATGGTAGTCTTCGATCACTTTTACAGTTTTTCTCAGTCGCTTTGAAGCGTTTCTCAGATCAGAAATGACATTTTTAAAACTACTTGTTTAAACTTCACATCATTTAGTCACTTTCTTGTTACTTTGATCAAATTGCGAATGCTTTCTAAAAATTCTAAAGTGTATATAATATAAACACAAAAACAACCACAGTACTGGAAAATAAAACAATTTAACAAAATTGTAAAAAAAAAAAAATGTCTGGAATGATGCGCCTGTGTTGAAGTGTGAAAATGAAACTAGCCAAAAATCTCCTCTTAATGTGGCCAAGACCAGGAGATGTTGGTGCACTACTGGAGAACGAGGACCACAACCGTCCGCTTTACCATCGTGAGTCAGGATGGTTTACATCTATGGATCCCTTGGTGTTAATCTTGACAACAAGTTGGACTGGATGTTCAAGTCAGAGGATATATGGATGAGCAGATTAAACTTTCTGAGGAAGCTCAAGTCCTTTATCGCTTGCATTAAGATGTGGGAGATCATTTACCAGACTTTTGGGAAGGAAGCACCAGGCCTGGAGATGCAAAAGAGCTCAATAAGCTGATCAAGGATGCTGGCTCTGTCTTGAGCTTTTCACTGGACATTTCTGAAATTCAGTAATCTCACAGATTGTGAGAAAATAAATAGCGTTCCCTCCGCAACCTTCTGATGAACCAGTGGCGCTCTTTCAGCAGGAGACTCATTCGGTCACACTGTACAACATTGCACTGAACCAGTCTTATTATCTCATATATCTGAACTCTAGCAACATCCATTGTTTATAACTATACACACTGCCACTTAAATATCACTGTTCTGCTGCTACGCTGCTTACAATGTTCACTTTATTCATGTTTGCACTACCACATCTCACCCTCATGCTGTCTGTACACTCCATCTCTGTTTCTTCTTTCTATATGTATATACTTCATTGTATACTCTATAGCTTTATATTCTATTAACATCTTTCATTTTTAATGACTAAAATAAATCTCATCTAATAAAGTGATATGTCTGTGTTATTTTACATGATCAGTATGTCAGATTATTCAGACAGTCATACCAACAGCATACAATGATACTGTATTTCAGGGAATCTAATAAACACTGTTCCACTGGAGAAATAGAAACACCACAGTAAATTATTAGCAGACTAGCAAGAATAAATAAATTGTGAAATATAAAATGAGACCTTAATGTTTTTTTCTTTAAACTGGTATTTCTTTGTCAACAGAATGGCTGTTCTCTCTCTCAGACAATGACCCAAGAAAAACAGAAAACCTTGATCGGAATATTATTTTTGAGAGTGTGTGAACTGAATATAAATTAAGTAGTATTGGTGCTGACACAGTCCAGGTTCGGCCAGTGGGACCCTTAAGGATTTTACTCTACATCAATCAGCAAGTTAATCATATTTACACAATGTGGACACAAGGGGGCAGTGTCTCCGGTTTAACCAGAGTGCACGGAGAAGTTAAAAATAATTGATTAAAGATTCAAGAGTTTATTGTGATATGTACAGGAAACAGTCTGTTACACAATACAATGAAATTATATTCTGTGAATTCTTCAAACAGCCTTTGACATAAATTAAGGACATAAGAAAAAAAAAAAAACAAAGACATCAATTACAAAAAGTTCTAGTAGTGCAAATGCAAGAAGCAGAAGTGTATGGCGAAAGAGGGTGCACAGTGGTTACGATCTGATCTTCTGATCAGAAGGCCGTGAGTTCAAATCCCACCGCTAAGTTGCCACTGCTGGACCTTTAACCCTTATGTATGATAATGTGCATGTGTAATGCAGCATGCATTGTAGATTGGGTTCATGTTGTTATTTCCATTATGAAGTGGTGCAGTGTGTGTGTGCAAAATATGGACAAATAATAAGAAGTCAATGTTGATATTTGCATTGTGTGTGTATAGAACTTCTCAGGGTGTCTGCAGTAATGGGGGGGGGAACGGGGCAGTGGATGGTTGTCATTCACAAACCTCATGACCTGCGGGTAAAAACTGTTTTTCAGCCTTGATGTTCTGGTTTTAACACCCCTGTAGTGTTTGCCTGGTGGTAGGAGCGTGAAAACGCTGTGCTTTGGGTGACTACTGTCTTTGATGATATTAATTGCTCTCCTGATGACTCTGGCTTGGTAAAGACTCTCCAGTGTTGGAAAGGCTGTTCCAGTGATGGTTTGGCCAGCTCTCACTAATACACTCTGGATACTGGAGACTTACTTTCTTTTGCTGTTGGAAAGGTTTGGCTTTTCTTGTTGGTAAAAAGTGAATGAAGAGACTGTGTGATACTTTAATGTGATAAAGAGTTTAGTCCTTTTCACTGACCGCCTAAAACACAATGACTTTAGTGGTTATGGCAATTGAATTTGGGTCCAAAGGTTTTGGATTCAAATCCCAGCCACACCAAGCTGCCGCTTACTGGGCCCCTAAACAAGACCCTTAACCCCATAGCTGCTCACTTGTATAAACAAGATGAACGTAAGTCACTCTGCTGAATGTTGTGAATGCATGCAGAATGCAGAAAACCTCCCCTTGTTATTAGCCACATCATTATTTTTATTGTCATCGCTTTTCATTCAGACTTACCGATTTTTGTCGCAGATTATTAGATACAAAAAATTATTAATCCAGACTAATCCGTGATAAAGATACACAAAAACATTTAACAGGAATTCTAATGAATTGCACTACAAATACCGGAACAAACCATCCACTGTTTTTCCAATTTCTCCATTTCCCAATGGTTTCCATAATGCACTGTGTTTATGTGCATTATTAAATTATCATTGAATTAAAGAAACCTTTTTAGAGACTTAAATCTGGGTGCTTAATAAGTTTTAGTTTCCATTAAAACAATTAAATTTTCATTATAAACCTTAAACAAAACTATGAGAGTTTTTGGGGTTTTTTTTCAGCAGGGTTTTTGGAATTTTGTGAAAACTTTCACCTAAATTCTGAAAGTGTGGCTAATAAGATTCATTCTGTGTGTGTGTGTGTGTGTGTGTGTGTGTGTGTGTGTGTGTGTGTGTGTGTCATGATTTATGTTAATTTACAACACAAATGTGTTAATATTGATTGATTTTGGATTTGCAGCGTAACACATTTCGAGGTAAAAGAAATTCTACTTTGTCTACTTTTAATGCTGTGCACAGACACGCTGATATAAATTTCCTCCCTGAACTCAGATCTGAGTTACAAAAAAAAAAAAAAAATCAGAGTTGTAGACTAATTTATCTTAAGTTTGTAATCTAGCGTACAAGTGTAGATTTATTCATTGATACGGACTCAAAGCACTTTTGTACGTTGCTCTGGAAATGGGCGTCTGCCAAGTGTCGCAATTGTCAATGTAAATGTTTTTTTGGTCAGATCTTTATTACAAAACGTATTACAAACCTCTACTCAAAAAGAGAAATTACTGTTTCATTTCCACAGTTACGTTCAACCTCTAAAATTATGCTGATATTTGAATATAAATGTAATGACTCTGAATAAACACTGGTTTAAGATACCAGTAACATAGTTTGCTTAATGGTGTAAACTGGGTAATGCTGCTGGAAACACTGCCCTGATACGCTAAACCTTATCAACAGCTCTGCACACTGATGCATAGCTGAGATGGATCTCTGCAAACCTCTGTTTACCTATTAACCTATTTTCCACCTAGATCTTTTTCAATCTGTGCCAGGCCTTGGGGGCTGGAACTCAGCCATCGCTCTGCTGTAGAGCTGTCTTGAATGGGTACACCTGGCCAGGTTCAGCTTCAGGGAAATCAGCAGCTCCTGCTGTAGCTTCCCCTCTAACACCAGGCTTAGCTGCGTCAGCACTACAACTGCTGACCACCTGTATGGTCATGATGGTGACACCACATTTTGTCAGGCTTCCTGATCACTCTGTATGGCTCACCATTGGCTGCAGTGGGCTTGACATTATGCTTGTTTACCACACACTGGTTCTGTGACTCACTTTCATCCTGGACCAGGAGGCTTGTAGGAGACTTCCCTTCACCAGCCCCTGCAGTTCTCTGGCCAGCTGGCTACCATCATGACTGGCTAGCCCCGTTGAAAAGAACTGAGCAGGTTTAATGCTTTGTACTTTGATCCCAAGGAGCCTCACCATCATTCTCCTCTTCTTCACTTTTCTTTTCTTTTCTAAATGATCTCTGTCTAGATGATCTCTCTCAGTAGACGTCTCACTTTCCCCAGCTGGCTCAACCAAGTGGCATTGGCTAGGAATATGCCGTATGTCCAACACTGCACACTGACGTATAGTTAAGATGGATCGCTGCAAACTGTTTAACTAAAAACCTATTTTCCACCTAGATCTTTATCTAGCTTGTGCTGGGACTTGGGGGCTGGAGCTCCAGCTGGTTGAACCTTTTGCTGACACCAATGTGGCATTGACTAGGTTTGACCATTTTTCCATTGGTTTAACAAAAAAAAAAAAACACAATATATTGGCAGACATGCCTATAATTTAACATGTAAATTACTCTTTGTGATAAGTTGAAGAACTTTTTTTAAAAACGGACAACTAGTGGATTGCAGGTATCAACTAACACAAAGTAACATTGAGGAAAAACGGGTCCTTTTTTTTTTTTTTTGTTAAGAAAGAAAGAATTTACTGGCTAAATGTACAGTATTTATATCGCACATAATAAGCCCCAAGTCATGACAATGATGCCTGTAATTATTTAGTGAGGCAGCAAAATCTGGCAACCTCCAACAAAATAAAACACTTCTATATATATATAAATTAAGAAAGTTTTCAGTACACCTTCTTTTCGTTGTAATTTGTAATTAACAGACAATGAGTCGTCGAGTTTCTACAGATTTTTCCGGGATGAGTGCTGTTTTTCATTTTGCTGACTTACGTTGGCACAGATAATAGTCCATGTGTGTGGCCAAGAAAGAAAAACAAATATAAACAGGAACACAGGAAGTTAGCAGCTAAGCACATCTTAATGAGACACTATTAAAGTATAGCAGGTTGTGTATAGATTTGACCAGTGGCGGAAACTCCTTCTCTGCTGACCTAAACACTATCAGAAGCACTGACCTTCATTTACAACCTAAATTCTAAGATTTGTTTCATGAAATTGTTAATTCATTTTTTTATTCCCAACAGTTTATTCTCTTCATTTCGTAGTGTTTCTCTCGGCTGCACTGCTTCCAGTACGTGTATGTGGATGTTAGATTTTTTTGTCCAATCAGATTTCAGCCTTTATGTGCTGCCATGTCAATTTAATCTGCCCAGAGCCTTCAGAGTCAGTACTGCTGCCCTTTTTACCTTAGTCTCCAAAAAATGGATCTGTTTCATTAAACAATCAGATTTCAGATTCTCCTCACAGAGCAGCTCGCTGGACCAGAATAGCGTCAGCATTTTTCCGTCCTCTGATTGGTTGGTCAGAGGGGAACCTGTTACAGCCGAGTTCGACTGGTAAAACACGTGTGTAGCTCTGCACAAATTAATACATCTGAGTTAGACTTTTTTACACCTATGGAGGAAGAGAAATTGATTTGGTCTCGGACACACATAAAAATACATTGTGAAGAAAAGCTAGACATCGTGAGGAGGTCATCCAACCCTGAAGCTATCTAGCATGTCTCAGCCCGGTAGAGGGTTTGTTCTCCACTTCCAGACCAGTGAATACAAGCGGTACCACTGGATTACAGCCTCTGAGGAGCGCCGCAAATTAGGAGTCTGCATCTCTGGAGAGTAGATTGAATTTTATTTACATTTTAATGTTTTTGTCATGTTATTAAATAAATATTGATTCTGAACTGCTCCAGATGTTGTAGTTACACAGTTGTGGTTGTAGTGTAGAGGTTTGAAGTCTTAACTGGGTTTCTTGCTTTAGTAAAATGTTTTTCATCCTCCAGATGTAAAATGTCTCTCTGTAATGCCACGTGTTATATTGCATTTTTTTATTGTATTGATAGTTTCTATAATTGTGATGTGATAGTGGTGGTATTAAGAGGTGGATTAAGTTGGGTACGTCCCCACTGAAGGCCCAGGTATCAAAATCACAGCCCGCCACTGGATTTAAACGTTATACGATGATCAAAGAATTTTAGCCCATTGCTATTTCCATTCTACACAATAACTCATTTTTCATGTTGAATTATCATTGCTGCAGTGGTATAACCACCCAACCACACTTTTTTCACAAATATGACCCCGGAAGTGATAGAAAATGTGCCCTACATTCAGAATAAAATAGTGGAATTTGTTTCAAATGTTTTTTTGCTTTTTTAACGCTTTGTGTAAGAGAATTGTTATTACAGACAATGCATATAGAAACATTTAAAAACAAACAAAAATATCTTGTTTTATAAAATTGTGCACAGGAGCATTGTCATGCTGGAAAAAGGTTTGGGTCTCCGAAGTTCATGTGAAGGGAAAATTGAATGCTACTGCATCTTAGATAATTGTGTGCCTCCAACTTTGTGGTAACAGTTTGGCATAAAAACACATATGGCTGGAATAATCAGGTGCAGACAGACAGACAGACAGACAGACAGACAGACAGACAGACAGACAGACAGACACAGACAGACAGATGGATAGATAGATAGATAGATAGATAGATAGATAGATAGATAGATAGATAGATAGATAGATAGATAGATAGATAGATAGATAGATAGATAGATAGATAGATAGATAGATAGATAGATAGAAGTAAAAAAAAAGGGGGGTTGTTGTTTTTTGTGTTTAGCTTTGTAATAATAATAATAATAATAATAATAATAATAATAATAATAATAATAATAATAATAATAATAATAATAATAGTCACATTTGCAGAATGCCTTTCTTTCTTGGTGCATTGTAAGGTCACACTTTTGGGTTGATTTGTGATTTGTGTGATGGTAAAGTTGAGCTGGATGTGGATGTGATCTCAGGTCACAGTGATGATGGCGGTGTTTATTGGAAGGGCGCTGGCACCCTGTGACGCCCCGTGGCGTGATCATGCATCCCTGCCTTAATTGTGCCACTTAGATATTGGATGATTTGTTGATGTTTTACTGACCGCTCCTTTAGTTTCGTCTCTTCTATTTTTTTGTATTTTAATATGCACGTGCTAGGTGGTGCAGGCGTGCGCAATTTTTTTTTTGTTAGTGCCGTGCGCGCTCGTGGATCTGTATGCGTCTGTGTATCTGTCTGTGTGTGTGTGTGTGTGTGTGTGTGTGTGTGTGTGTGTGTGTGTGTGTGTGTGTGTGTGTGTGTGTGTGTTTATGTGTGTGCGTGCGCGGTGCGCGACAGATGGCCGGCCTCTCCTCCCTCGGGGAAAGGCGGGATCTCGGCGAGCGCGCGCGCGTGTCAATCACCGGCTCCTCGTGTGATGGCTCCTGCCAGTGACGTGCCCACCATATGGCCCTGGCATCCGAGCTGGTATGTAACCTCTCGCGTGCGTGGAGCCATGCCACACCGTCTCCGCGCGCTGCCCGGGAAGGACTAGCACACGCACACACTCACGCGCGCGCGCGTACCCCTAATGCACATACATGTACATTAACAGACACACAAACACACACACACACACACACACACACACACACACACACACACACACACACACACACACACACACACATACATACATACATACATACATACATACATACATACATGAGCGATTGTATTCTTGAACGGAGCGTCATAGCGGGGTGCCGGTTCCTCATGATGATGATGAGGATGATGAGGATGATGATGATGGTAGTGATGATGGTCATGATGATGTAGACGGAAAAGGCGCCTTCGCTCGACAAAGTGCACTAGAAAAGAGGTGAGGTAGGATGCTGGGAAACGATGTGCTACGAAAACTACATATCGACACAGCTCGTTAATAAAACAAAACAAAAAAAATATCGACACGGTTTGGACCGGAAATCTCGTAATCGTGCTTTGCGCTCGCGCCGGTAGTGTTGTATCTCGACGTGTGTCCGTCATGCTCGAGGAAGGATTTATCCGCATCTCGCCGATTCCGAGTCAAAAAAGCACCTGATCAATAATTCAGATCGATGTACCGGAGCGCCGATGCCCAGGCGCAGGTTCGGCTCACCGAGGTGCGCGTGCGTATCGGTACATTTCAACGATGTCGCTTTGACTTTTCAGTGACGTCTCATTGTCTGCAAAACAAGGTGCGTGTGGAGCAATGCGATGTGTGTGTGTGTGTGTGTGTGTGTGTGTGTGTGTGTGTGTGTGTGTGTGTGTGTGTGTGTCTCTCTCCAAGGCGAGGTGAAGATATTGTTTACAGTATTTATTTGATATTATTAATATTATTATTATTATTATTATTATTATTATTATTATTATTATTATTATTATTATTATTATTATTATTATTATTAATAAAATAACACTACACTTTATTATACTGTATACAATATTGAAACATTTTGAAATCTAAGAACAGGATTGTTTGCTGTTTTTTGTAATAAAAAAAAACACATGAATGCCCAATGGATTATATATTTATTATAGATCAGAATATTAATCTCTCTCTCTCTCTCTCTCTCTCTCTCTCTCTCTCTCTCTCTCTCTCTCTCTCTCTAAGTAGGCTATATGTCGGTATTTCAGCCTACATATTTGTATTACATGTTGATTAATATGTAGATTTATTATAATGTATTATAATATTGATATTTAATTATTAGATTTTTTTGCCAGAGTAACAGATACATAAATATTGAATATTAATCAGGAGTTTATGAGCTGCATCTTTTATTGTGATTTGTTGTGAATGCTGAATGTTTCAGTTTTCCGATCTGAATTGGACCCATATCAGATTTGTTACCTGGATTTGCTCCTCATGCTGATGGTGATATGAGCTGTGCTGGAATGCTGCCAGGAGGAGGAATGGGTGGGGGGGGGGGTGTAAAGGGCGGACAGAGGGAGGGTGTGTGTGTGTGTGTGTGTGTGTGTGTGTGTGTGTGTGTGTGTGTGTCTGTGTCTGTGTGTGTGTGTGGGGGGGGGGTGGTGGTGGTGGGGCGAAGCAGCTCAAAGTGCCCCCTGAGACCCTCCGATGATCAGGGCCGCGCGTACGGGGAATTCAGGGAGCGGGGGCCGTCTGGCGCTGTCCGACTTACCGCGAGTCGCCAAACACACCCGGGCCTGTCCACAACACCCGAGAGCAATCAAACCGGAAACCGACCAGGAATATAGTAACGTGACGTCACGCAAAGAAAAAAAAAAAACAAAAACACGCGTTTGCGTTTTGATTTTTCAACACACACACCTTGAGTTTCTACAATCCAGAAATTGGGCTCCAAAAGAAACATTTCATTTTACACGTTTTACAAACATTTTACACCGAATAAAAATGATGATGATAAATAATAATTTTAATAATTTTTTCTTCAACAGAAAATGGATAAAATCTCCAACCTGCACTGAAGGAAAATGATAATAATTAAAGGATGTTCGAGTAAATCCACATTTATCACTCAAAAAAAAAAAAAAAAAAGCTGCTCATGAAAAGCCTACATCCTTGTGTGTGTGTGTGTGTGTGTGTGTGTGTGTGTGTGTGTGTGTGTGTGTGTGTGTGTGTGTGTGTGTGTGTGTGTGTTCACTTATATGTTTATGTCATTAACAGATCATGCTTTTTGAGCATTTCCGGTGTCCTGATTTAGTCAGTATGATATGAGATGCAGAAGGTTCTGATATGATCACGAGATGAACACGACAGTCTCTTACACACGTGATGTACCCGGATGCGTCGTTGCCTCGGGGCTTTTGAAGCGACCATTTCATTATTAACTCTATCTATTTTGTTTCTGATTGGATTCATCAGTGCCATGTTGACGCGGTTATTCAGCGACGCGCAGAAGTTCCCAGGTTGGGCGGACGACAGCGGAAGCGACGACTCAAAGACGAAGGATGACGAGCACGAGCGGGGGTCGCGCGGCGACGACGACGCGGACGACGTGCTGGGCGACGCCAAGAGCACGAGTCGCGCACAGTCGGAGATCGCGGGGGACGAGGAGGAAGATGACGACGACGACGACGAGGACGACGACGACGGCGCGGACGACGACGAGGGCGGCGACAGGCCGAGGAAGCGCGGTCCCAAGAAGCGCCAGATGACCCCGGCGCGCCTCGAGCGCTCCAAGCTGCGGCGGCAGAAGGCGAACGCGCGCGAGCGCACGCGCATGCACGACCTGAACTCGGCGCTGGACAACTTGCGCAAAGTGGTGCCTTGCTACTCTAAGACGCAGAAACTGTCCAAGATCGAAACGCTGCGCCTCGCCAAGAACTACATTTGGGCGCTTTCTGAGATTTTGCGTAATGGAAAACGACCGGACGTCGTTTCATACGTGCAGACGTTGTGCAAAGGACTTTCGCAGCCGACAACGAATCTGGTGGCGGGCTGCCTGCAGCTCAACGCGCGAAACTTCCTCACTGACCTCTCGCACCAGGAGAGCGGGGCGGCGCGCTTTCACGCGCCCGACGCGTCCTTCGCCGCCGCCGCCGCCGCCGCGCACGCCTACCCGTACCAGTGCGCGCGTCTCGCGGGCCCTCAGTGCCAGTCCGGCGTGCACGGATACTGCTACGAGCCCGAGTACGCGGGCTCCGCCGACTACGACGCACGACGCAGCCCTACGCCCACGTGCGTCAACGGCGGGTTCGCGCTGCGATCGCACGAGGCCGTGTCACCGGAAATCGCGGACCGGGGATACCATCACTACTCCATGCACTACGCGGCTGCGCGCAGTCTCGCCTACGGCCCTGCGGGAGCGCGCGGAGGTGGTGGAGGTGGTGGTGGTGGTGGCGGCGGCGGCGGTGGCGCAGGTGGTGGCGCTCATTCCGAGAACGTGCCGCCGTACCATGACGTGCACGCGCACCACCACCACGAACGCGCGCCCGCCTACGAGGAACTAAACTCCTTTTTTTCATAATTGGAAACAAACAAACAAAAAAATAATTCGATCGTCGTCAGATATTCCCGCGGGACTAAACACACACACACACACACACACACACACACACACACACACACACACACACACACACACACACACACACACGTTTAATTAATGCAATCGAAATAAAACGGATTTGTTGTTTTCGTCCCCGGACTTTAAATGGAACTACAGCGGACTCGAACAGGAAAATGATGAATAAACGGATTAAAGTCTGCGGTTTTCCACATTCTCCTAAATTGTAATAACGGAATGCGTTACCCATGTAAAAAAATCATTTCAAATATAATAACATTAATAATAATAAAAAGAAAAACATCTCTGATATAAAAGTCGATGTTTCATCTAAATAAACCATTAAGGTCTTTTTTCCAGTTGTTTTCGTTGTTCTTTTTTTGTTAACGATTTAATATAATATTTAGTTTTTAAATTATTATTTTTTGATTGCAAAATTCTGGATTATGAAATAACTTTTATTATAATTTTTTTTACATAGGTATTCAACAGAAATCAGCCTTTGTTTTTTTTATTTAAAAATTAGCAATTTTGTTTTATAATTATTTAATCTAATGTGTTTATTTATAAAATCACATTCACTTGAAGTATAAATATCATTGATTTGGTGACCAGAGCAGTAAATTTCAGACCACGAGACAAACTGTAACGGTGTCACTGCACAAGTTACATTTTTCACGTTACACAAGTTACATTTATAAAACTTAAAATGACTGAACTTTATTTATTATTTTGTAGTTTCATATCAGATCAATAATATCTCATTTCCACGCCTATATATTAGTGCACTCTTCCGCACATCCAGTTTGTAGTTATTTGGGTTTATTTATGTCTAAAATGTTAATTTATTAATATAAATAAAACCAAAATAATAATAAGATAATTCCCTTTTTTAAACACACTCCATAATAAATATGGTCATAGTTATTATGTTCTGAAACAGGTTAATATAATAAATAAATAATTATTAAAATAATTACAATAGCATTTGGAAATACCATTCGTCCAACATTCCTATATTTAATTATTATTTTTAATTTGGCTCTATAAATGTGAGATCTTCTTACACCAACAAACAGACAAAAAAGTTTTTTAAATAAAATAATTTAAAAAAGGCCAATCCTGCGCTTAGTAAACAGATTTATACGATTCAAAAAGTCATAAATACTTGATTTAGGTCAAGTAAAAATGCATATAATAATAAAGTTGTCAAATGAATTACAAAAACACGAATAAATAATTAATTGTAGAAATGAGGTAAAAAGAAAAACAAACAAAAAAAAAGACTGGTTCAATGCAGGATTTAAAGAAAAATAATAATGGGGTTCGCTGTATGGTTCCTAGTGCATGATTTTCTTTCCTAAAGCTCGATATTAATTCATTAAAAATTATATTCAAAATAATTGGACTTCACTTTCAAAACACCTCAAGTAGATATTTTGAAAAAAAACCTACTACTACTACAACTAATAATAATGATAATAATAATATCATCAACAACAACAACAACAATAATAATAATAATAATACTATTAATATTAACAATAATAACAATAATAATAATAATAATACCATTAATAATAACAATAATAATAATAATAATAAATAATTATAGTAATAATCCTAATAATAATAATAATAATAATAATAATAATAATAATAATAATAATAAAATGTACTTCAGGTAGGGTACAGGTGAATTGCATGAAAAAAAGTAGGCAAAGAGTCTCTTTTAAGGAGTCAGGTTGCCCCATATGCTACACACACACAGACACACACACACACACACACACACACACACACACACACACACACACACACACACACACACGCAGTGCGCAAGTTCGACAAGTTGCGAAAATACAGTTCCATTATTTAGCATTAGGCATAAAAAAATCTTATTTTAATTTAATCACAATAATCTGCAAATTAAACACACACTTGGCAACTAAGCGCGAGCTCATGACATCGAAAAACCGACGAAATATAAACATTTATTGTTCGACAAAATAATATAAATAAATTACGGAAAATCATTACGGCTTATAAAAAGTGTAATATTTATAAAAAAAAAACTTTAATTATGATATTTATGAATATAAAATAAGATCATAAATGTTCAAATATAACGTATATGTTTATGTGTCATGATATTGTAATGCGGTGTTTTACTTTTTTCTTTTCTTTTTTTTCTTTTTCCTTTTTTTTGTTCGACCTTCATTCTTGCAAATTCCAATTAAAGCTAATTACACATTGCGAATTTGTCATTTTATACTCGTTATAACGAATTATCTGTTATTTGCTTTATTATTATATTATTTGTATTACTTTATATTATATTTATTATTATATTCTGTTATTTGCTTTTTTATTCGTTTGTATTTGTTTAATCAGGAATGTATTTTTGCGTCCTTGTCACTGTTTAAAAAAAATCGACGACAACAACAACAATAATAATAACAACAATAATAATAACAATAATAATAATAACAACAACAACAACAACAATAATAATAATAATAATAATAATAATAATAATAATAATAATAATAATAATTGCATTTAAACCGGCAAATAGTTAATTAAAAGTTTGAGGATTTTTTATTGAAAAAACTCCGGCTTACACACCTATAAAACACAACTCTCTCTCTCTCTCTCTCTCTCTCTCTCTCTCTCTCTCTCTCTCTCTCTCTCTCTCTCTCTCTCTCTTTCAGCCCCACATGTTTTTTTTTATTTTATTATTTATTCTAGTTTATTCTACAAGTACGTACGAGTCTTATTTATTTATTTATTTATTTATTTATTTATTTATTTATTTATGTATCTATCCAATAATAGCTTCAACCAGCAAATCTGTTCCTGATCCTGCAGCTCGACGTTCAGATTCAGAGTTGTGCATTAACATTAAATGTTTGATTTAAAAAATAATGTGTGTACACCATCCCAGCTGAAGTTCTACTACAGGAACATAAGAACGTGGTGCCGAGACCCCTGAAAGTGTCGCACAAAAAAAAAATGAAACACGTTTGAAAAATGAATTGTCGCAATCGTAATAATTGAAAATAAATAAATAAAGAATAAAAAAGACTTTTCTGTGATTAGGAACTTAAGAATTCATATAATATTTATGTCTCATATTTCCATTCTTTGTGCTGAAACTCAGCCCCCGAGGTGGCAAAGGCCAAACGAGAGCCGAGGGGCTTCTTTCCCTCCTTAAAATCCCCCCGACGGTGGGGTCGGGCCAAAAGCTGGCACCGAAGCTGGCACCGAAGCTGGCGCGCCTGGCACGGGGGGGCTCATGCCAAGTCGCTAAATGTCTCAGCATCAGCAGCGCGGTGCCAACATGCAGGCCAGAGCAGGGCCTTCTGGGTGGAGCTCGCTATTTCTTCTCTAATTCGGCAGCATCTGTTCATTACACTTCACGTTTCGCGTGTGTGAGAGACTACAGGAGGCCGTAAAGCCCCCGGGACACTCTGCTCGATATGCAAGAAAAACTCCGGACAAACACACACACACACACACACCCACTCAAAATGTCATGATAAGCATAGGGAAACTTTGTTACTAAACATTTCTATTGTTTAAAAGATTATATACAGAGATTAGTAACTCTGATATAGCATCACTTAATTATAAATAAATATATTAATATGTATTTACATATAGATATAGGTACAAACGGATATGAATTATATATTCACATAAATATGGATATGGTTTTTAAATAGCAAATGTTTCACATTCTTTATTATTCTCAAAAATTTTTTGGAAAGTAAACAAATCTAAATCTTTATTCAAAAGAGATGCATGTTCATAGCAATGTATTTATGTAATTTTTTTCTGATAGTTTTGTGCTTTAACCGGAGAAATGGAACTAGTTGCCAAAACGCAAATGGACCCAGCAGCCGCCCGGTCACTAATCAAATTAAAAAATTTTTGTTTGTTTGTTAAACCTTGTTCGTTTCGGCAAAAAAATCATCCCATGTTTTCGATTTTCATGCTCTGTAACCTGATTTGTTGCGCAAATTAGCATCAGGGCCACATGTATTAAATATTCACAATGCGGATTTAAATATGCAAAAAAAAAAAAAAGGGGAGATCTCGATTTAGGCTCACGCGAGAACCGAGGCCTTTGATCCATCAGGGAGCCCTGACCATCTCTTTCTCTCTCATACACACACACACACACACACACACACACACACACACACACACACACACACACACACACACACACACACACACACACATGCTGCAGCTCTTCTTTGTGCCAGCCACGCCCCAGCAGTGCCAGTCATGGAGCTTGGCACAGACTGGCATCACCTATTAAAAAATTCCACAGCATCTGTTCTAGGAGAAGCAGATTTAAAGGAGCCGTAAGCTGAATGATATCAATCTTTATATAAAATCTTTTTTCCTCCCCAGACATCTGTGCGTAGCGCGTCGAAGTAAGATATTTATATAATGTAGAAATGTTATTCATTCGTCCTGATCTATGATGCGATAAACAAGGCCGCGCCCTGTCACACTCGGTATTAGTTTGTACAATTATCAGTCCGTGGCTTGTATTCAATCGTCCCAGTGCCAATATTTATAGTACGCAGGTGTGTTCGGTTTGCGACCCAAATGACCGCGGTATACGCCCAGTCCTAGCTTCGATAAATTTAGAACTTCTTCTTCTTGTTCTTGTTTTTGTCGTAGATATTTTGTGAACAAACTTGCAGCCTTTTAAAGAACCTGACCGGGCAGTTACTTAGGATAAATAAATAAATAAATAAATAAATAAATAAATAAATAAATAAATAAATAAATAAATAAAGACACATCACAATATGATGTTTATCACAATTCATGTAATTAAACCATTCGCAAAATTGTTGAGGCTTTCTGATGATTATTATTATTATTATTACACATTTAGAAAAGGAATCTCGAGTCGCTGTGCATCGTAACAGCCAAGCAAGCTGTATTTTTTATACGGACCAAAAGAAGGAAAAAAAGAAGGTGAGAAAATTGATAGAAAAAACGAAGCAGCGTGTCCGATGTAGCTTTAAACGGGATAAAAAAGAAAGTGTAAGGTGTCACTCTGCTTTATTGTGTTACTTTCAGGTTGTTATAATATTCAAAATGTGGCTACATAGAGAGCTGTTATGATTGGGTTTATTATTCCTGCAAGTGTGTGTGTGTGTGTGTGTGTGTGTGTGTGTGTGTGTGTGTGTGTGTGTGTGTGTGTGTGTGTGTGTGAGTTGTGAGTGTGTGTGAGTTGTGAGTGTGTGTGAGTTGTGAGTGTGTACATCTAGCATGACTGCACAGCACTGGAGTGTGTTTGTGCATCAAATGCATGCAAGTGCAGCAGGGTTGTTGCTGGTCGGCACAGATGGTGTGTGTTGTTTTGTGTGTGTGTGTGTGTGTGTGTGTGTGTGTGTGTGTGTGTGTGTTGGTCACATGGGCATCAGTAATTGGGCGCCATATTGCCCGGTTTTGCGGGGTTTTTTTCCCCAGCTGGACCTGTCAGATGGCATTGCGTCCAGCTCGGTGCCCTCTCATCCGTCCATCCCTCTCTCCTTCTCTCCTCTCGTTTCTTTTTTTTTTCCTTCACCTCATCTCTCCAGCTCCCCCCTCTGTTTTCTTCACCTCTGCTCCGTCTTCGTCTAGTTGTTTTTACTGCACCGGATCTTCTCCACTTCCACAGTAGTCCATTTTATGTCCCTTTGTTCGTTTTTCTGTTTCCATCATGTTTTCATCCTCTTTTATTCCGTTTGCTGTGTTGTCCAGCTTAATGCCTACTAATCCTGCCACATTTTCCCCTTCTTTTTTTTTTGTTCCCATCATTTTCTCTCTCTCTCTATTACATTATTCATTTCTTTCTTTTTTTTTCTCTCTCTCTCTTTTTTAACACACATCCTGCTCGTGTCAAATCTCTCCTTCGTTCTTTTGCCTTCCCTTCTTTCTCAGTCTTCCTCATTCTTTCTTGTTCAGCTTGACACCTCTCGTTTCTCTCTTTCTCTCTTTATCTCTTTCTTTCTTTCTTTCTTTCTTTCTTTCTTTCTTTCTTTCTTTCTTTCTTTCTTTCCCTTTTTTTTTCACAATCTCTACATTTCCCTTTTTATTGATTTATCATCTCTTTTTTCCTTTCTTTTTCAAACTTTCCTTTATCTTTTATACTTTTTGTATGCTCTTTTTCTTCCTCTTCTCTTTCGATATGATTCTTTCTTTTGTTTTATCTATATCTTTATCCCTTTATCAATCCTTTTTACCTCCATCTGTTTTGCTACTGCACCACCTTATTTTTCCTTCACACTCGTTGCACTCTCTCTCTCTCTCTCTCTCTCTCTCTCTCTCTCTCTCTCTCTCTCTCTCTCTCTCTCGCTCTCTCTCTCTCTCTCTCTCTCTCTCTCTCTCTTTTTCAAATGTACTGTGTATAAGATATAATTGTGGTCATAGAACATATTTTTCTCATCAATGAAATTCAACACATCACTTTTCTTTTCTATTCTATGATGTATTACATATAAACAGACATTATATGGCCACAAATTGACCTGACCATGAGATTCGTATGTGCTTTTTAAACATCCACGTTCTAAATTTAGTCCCCATTTGCTGTTTTAATAACCTTCGCGATTTGTGCTCACTCAGCAACACGGGTGTGAGAAAAGTCAGGAACTGATGTAAATGAGATGAGGAGGTCTGGGGTGCAGTCAGAGTTTCAATTCATCCCAAAAGTGTTTAATAGTGTTGAGGATCAGTTCTCTATAGCAGGAGATCTTTCACTCCAGTGCATGTAAAGCAGAACTTCATGGATCTGGCTTCGTACACATGGGTATTGTCATGCTGGAAAGTTTGGGTCTCCTATTTCACGTCAGATGCAATTTATTGTTTAATTAGCAAATAAAATAGCAGTGATTTTTTTATTAATTAGTGATGAATTAGTAGTAATTTGCTGTGATTTATTTACTCTTTTCATGGGTGTATATTAGGGGTGTAACAGTACACAGAAGTCACAGTTTGATAGGTACCTCGGTTTTTAGGTCACGGTTCAGTACAATTTCTTTACGGTTAGGGGGAAGAAATGCCAAAAAAAAATTTTACATTAAAATTATTTTTAAACATTTTCATTAAAATGGCCATTTGGTTAAATAATATATAACAATTTTTTTAGAAAAGTTATACAAATAAGAAAGAAGAAATAAATCAAATGAATGCAACTGCATTTTTATTATAATAATTTAATTAAATAAACAATTACATTTAAATTGATGGAAAATTTGTATTAAAATGTTTACATTTGTTAGGGGGGTGTTTACATTTAATATTTAATTTTCTTTTTTCTACTTCATTGTTCTTCTTATTTCAGCATACTTTAACAAATCCCTTCATTCATTCACTCCCTCAATATTCAGATTTTCCTCCATTTAAAAGAAATGCTTAAAGTTGTAAAAAAATACTAATGAATCCATATTGCTAGCGTTTAGCGGCAAAAAAACACGCACTACAAATCGTATTTCTGGTACGGAGTGGCCACAGTGACACTGCGCTAACTATAGTATATATATATATATATATATATATATATATATATATATATATATATATATATATATATATATACACATACATACATATATTCATGTACATGACGATGCAGAAGGGATTAGCATTCATGTGAATTTGTGCCCATTTATTACTGCATTAGTGGCTAATTAGTAGTAAATTCATAGTGATTTCCCTGTGATTTACTATTGAATTAGCTGAATTTCTCCATGATTTAGTAGTGAGTTAAATGTGATTAATTGGTGAATAAGCAGTAACTTCGCTGTGATTTTTACAGGGAGATTTAACGATGATTCAGAAGTGATTTAGCATTGACTTAACAATGAATTAGCAGTGTCCAAAACAACGCTGTCAATTTCTGTAGGCTGAAATGAAAGAAAATAATCATTTATCTCTGAAGTAATTCAGCGAATTAGTTGCTAATCTTTCTAAATTGCACCTCCTGTCAGGTTATGGAAATGTTTTTAGCAGCCTGAATTTAACTCTAAAAAGATGAAAAGTATTATTCTTTAATAAATATAAAATGATTTTAAACAGTACGGCCATGACATATGAACAGAGAAAACCACAATTCAGTAAAAATACTATTTGATTCTGCACACACGCACATACACACACACACACACACACACACACACACACACACACACACACACACACACACACACACACACACACACCTTGAGAGCGAATGCCGCTGGTCTCTGCAGATGAACATCTGTTCCTGAATTAAAACACGCTCTCATGGCTGCATCACATGCGCACACACACAAACAAACACACACGCACCACATATGCGTGCACACACCACACACACACACACACACACACACACACACCACACACACACACACACACACACACACACACACATACACACACACACACACACACCACATACATGCACAAACATAACACACAACACCCAAACACACACACACACACACACACACACACACACACACACACACACACACACACACTCATATAAATACTTACATACGCTTATTTATGGAATGTACCAACATAAACACATACATACAAAACTAGTAATTAACACACTTTATTCCCTTGAGCCTTACACACACACACACACACACACACACACACACACACACACATTCGGTAGATTGCATTTTGGTTACATCATCAACCATTCTGAATACTGCTTTGTCAATCTCCCACCACGTTCCTTGATGGAGGACATTTGCATGAAATATTCCCGTTCACGTTCCTACAATTAACCCATCAGAAAATCACGTGTGAGCACTGCAAGGAATAAAATAGCAGTTGAAGAGCTTCAGAGGACTTCACACCTCTGGGTGACACAGACAATGCCGTGATTGATATCTGTGTTGAGTATTTTTCAGAAGCTGCTGATCTGGGGATTGTGGGTTTTCAAGATTTTCAAGTTTTTGATTTTGAAGTTCATGAGTCCACAGCAACTCAGATATCCACTCTATGCAACATTGAGCAGAAAAGCATATCAAACAACACATCAAACCCTCAAGTTAGATTCTCTATGCCAGCAGAAGACCACATCAGGTTCCACTTCTGTTAGCCAAGAACAGGAATCTGAGATCACAGAGGTCACTGGTCCAAAATGTGTGTTCCAGGATGAGTGTGTGTCCTGGGCTGAGTGTTTGTTCTAAATCGAGTCTGTGTCCTGGGCTGAGTGTTTGTTCTGAGTCGAGTGTGTGTCCTGGGCTGAGTGTTTGTTCTGAGTCGAGTCTGTGTCCTGGGCTGAGTATGTGTTCCAAGATGAGTGTGTGTCCTGGGCTGAGTGTTTGTTCCAAGATAAGTGTGTGTCCTGGGCTGAGTGTGTGTGTCCTAGGATGAGTGTGTGTCCTGGGATGAGTATGTGTTCCAAGATGAGTGTGTGTCCTGGGCTGAGTGTTTGTTCCAAGATAAGTGTGTGTCCTGGGCTGAGTGTGTGTGTCCTAGGATGAGTGTGTGTCCTGGGATGAGTATGTGTTCCAAGATGAGTGTGTGTCCTGGGCTGAGTGTTTGTTCCAAGATAAGTGTGTGTCCTGGGCTGAGTGTGTGTGTCCTAGGATGAGTGTGTGTCCTGGGATGAGTATGTGTTCCAAGATGAGTGTGTGTCCTGGGCTGAGTGTTTGTTCCAAGATAAGTGTGTGTCCTGGGCTGAGTGTGTGTGTCCTAGGATGAGTGTGTGTCCTGGGCTGAGTATGTGTTCAAAGATGAGTGTGTGTCCTGGGCTGAGTGTTTGTTCTGAGTCGAGTGTGTGTCCTGGACTGAGTGTTTGTTCCAGGATGAGTGTGTGTCCTGGGCTGAGTGTGTGTGTACTGGGCTGAGTGTGTTTTCCAGGATAAGTGTATGTCCTGGGCTGAGTGTGTGTCCTGGGCTGAGTGTGTCCCAGCCTGAAAGTGCATCGTAGGATGAGGGTGTGTCCCAGGCTGAATGTGTGTTCTGGGCTAAATTTATGTCCTGGCACAGCTTGAGGATGAGTGTGTCCCAGACTGAATGTGCGTTTCCAGCTTGGGTGTGTGTCCCACGTTTAGTTTAGTCCTGGGCTGACTGTAGGTCCCAGCCTAAGTGTGTATGCAAGCCGGAGTGTGTCACAACATGTGTATGTGTGTCATCTAAGCTGAGTCCATGCATGATTTTATGATTTTGTGTGTCCTAAGCTGAATGTGTGTCCTCGCATGAGTTTATGTCTTGGGCTGACTGTAGGTGTCAAGTGTTCCCTCTCCACCCAAGTGCATGTCCTGTTTTTAATTGTGGCCTGATTTGAGTGTGTGTACTGCATTAAGTGTGTTTTACCCATTCTAAGTGTGTGTTCCAGCCTTATTATATGTCATGGGCCACATGTTTGTGTCCTGTGCTAAGTATGCATTCCCAGCCTGAGTGTGTGGACTGTGAAAGCTTTGATGTGGCTTATCTAGCTAACACCACTGCTGTGTGTACTACAGAGAGTATAACAGAAGTAGAAAGAAACAGAGAGCGAGAAAGAGACAGACAGCGAGAGAGAGAGAGAGAGAGAGAGAGAGAGAGAGGGACAGACAGAGAGAGAGAGAGAGAGAGAGAGAGAGAGAGAGAGAGAGAGAGAGAGAGACTGAGAGAGAGAGAGAGACTGATGGTGGGAATGTGTGTGTGTTTGTATATGTGTGTGTGTGTGTGTGTGTGTGTGTGTGTGTGTGTGTGTGTGTGTGTGTGTGTGAAATAGACAGAGAGACAGACAGAGAGTGAGAGTTGGATAGTGTGTTTGTGTGTGTGTGTGTGTGTGTGTGTGTGTGTGTGTGCATGTGCGCGCAGGTGGGACTTGACAGGTGGAGGTTAAAATCGCACTCGGCTCAAGTGCGCACTCCGAGGATCTGTCTAAATCCTCCATGATCCGTGCAGCGTTGGCAGGAAATCCTTTGGCGTTTATTTGGGACCCGACCCGCTTATCGGCTTTAACACTTTAGCACCTAATAAGAGCCGAAGATTTGCCCCTAATTACACACACCTGATTCACCAGCTCGTTAGCACAAAGCTCACGTTAGACAAGGCCTGTTAGAGTGTGTTAGTGTTTGTTTGGATGCTAGTGTGCATGGCTATGAATTCGGCAGGGCTAGCTGGGTAGCGGTTGTTAGTGTCTCTTAGTGTAATATTTTGAGTGTATTATTACATGTTAGTATGTTAGTGTGAAAGAGTATTAGTGTAAATTGTTGAGTATTTGTGTGCAGTAGTGTGTGTTACAGTTTCCTAGTATGTTAGTGTTAATTAGAAACAATTCCATGAGATTGGTATGTGCTTTTGTAAATATACCATTCAACATTTAGTCCCCATTTGCTATCATAGTAACCTCCATTCTTCTGGGAAAGTGTTCCACTAGATTTTGGAGTGTGGACATTTGTGCTCCTCAGCCACTAGTGGGTTTGTAAAGGCAAGTGCTGATGTAGGTGAGGTGAGCAAGCCTGAGGTTCATTCAGCATTCCAACTCATCCCAAATGTGTTCAATAGGGTTGAGGTCAAGTTCTATAGCAGGTGATATTCCACTCCAACCTATGTGGATCATATGTTCCTGGAGCTGGCTGCACAGGGGAATTGTCATGCTTGAACAGGTTTGGGTCTCTTAGTTCATGTGAAAAAAAAAGTAATGCAACTGCATTCAAAAACATATACAATAATGTCCCTCCAGTTTTGGGGAACAGTTTGGAGAAAAGCCACATGTGGCTGGAAAAGTCAGGTAGAATTCAATTAATTTTTATTTGTATAGCAGTTTTATCGATGGACATTGTCTCAAAGCAGCTTTACACGGATAATGCGGTAATAAGTTTGTTCCTTATAATTGTAAGTTTGTCCAAAATGAACTAGCCAGTGGTGACTGATGGAAGGAATACTTCCCTGTGATGGCATGAGGAAAAAACTTTGAAAGAAACCAGGCTCTGAAGGGAACCAATCTGTGGTCCTGAGCCGCTGTAGCAGACTGTTGACATTATGTACAGTCTAAATCCATAGCCTTTTAACTGCTCAGTTGTATGAATGAGATAAATGTAAGTTGCTCTGAAAAAGGGCACCTGCCAAATACCATACATGTATTTGTACAAAGGAAAATAGTACAAGTAATAACAGAGGATGGGGGTAAATGGCATTAAGACATGACTGACAGAGTTCATTGAAAATGTTGTTTGAAGGAGCACTGGGTAAGAATCAGTGCCAAACTAAACAGTATGTGGATTAAAAACAATTACTTATTTTTATTTTTTTACTTCACCCTGAATAACCCGATTTAAGGATTCAAAACAGGATTGTTGGGGTTGATAATATTGTGGGCTGTAATAGTGACCTGTGGGTAAGCTGAAGATTTGAGAAGTTCGAATCACACGCAAAACAAAGCAACTTTCGTACCAGACTGCGATGCTGCTGGTGTGAATGCTCTCAATGCTACCCGTGTGGAAGTTGCTAAAGATCTTGGCTAGCGTGCCACATTTCTTTATGCTTCTCAGGAAGTACAGACATTCCTGTGACTTCCTTATTAGATGTGTTATGTTGAGGAACCAGGCCAGATCTTCACTAATGTGAACACCAAGAACTTTGGTGCTTTCTATTCTTTCCTCCTTTGCAAGATTGTTGTTCTGGCATCATGCCACCAGATCAGCCACATTCCTTATGTAGGCTGTCTCGTCAACCACCAGTGATGGGAGTTTGATGATACTGGTGCTATTTTGGGATGCACACATCAATCATATGGAAAGAGAATGTACAGCATGGGGATTAATACACAGCCCTATTGGGGGTCCCTATGCTTATAGTGAATATGCTGGAGGTGTAGCTGACTGACTGAAGTCTGTCTGTTAGAAAGACCAGGAGACAACTACAGGGAATAGACCTCAGGATGTATTGAACGCTGAGCTGTAATCAACAAAATCCTCATATAGCTCGACTATAACTTGTGTTGTTTATATTTATTTTCTCTCACTCACATCTCTGTATAATAAATCTGTTCGTGACGATAAGCACTATGCCGGTTGTTTGTCTGCATTCGAGCACAGGTGAGGACTCGTTCGAGTTGCAAACGGTGGCGTTGGAGATGGAGGCATTGGAGAAACAGATTCGCGAGCTGCATGTAAAGCATGACCGGCTGCGAGAGCGGAAAGCGGCGCTGGAAACATCCCGGGCGGACGCGCACTCATCCCAGGTAAACTCCCGGGTTGAACCTAACGCTCCCAGCACATCAACTCCGCGTGCTTCTATGCCCAGGCCTAGCGCACCTACAACTCCGGCACCGGTGCAACATGGACCCTGGATGCGACCGCGGCGGAAGAGACAAGCCAAGCCCCGATCGAGGACGTCTCCACCTCCACCACCGGCCTTCGAGATCTCGACCGAGAACCGCTTCGTCCCCCTCCGCGAGACGGAACGCGACACTGTTATTCTCGGAGATTCCATCGTCCGGCATGTCCGCGCTACCCGAGCTAAAGGTAAGGTGCACACTCGCTGTTTTCCTGGTGCTCATGTTCTGGATGTCGCTGCGCAGGTACCCGCGATCCTGAACGAGAACTTCGGAGCGGTTGTTCTCCATGCCGGATCAAACGACACCAGGCTGCGGCAAACAGAGATCTTAAAGAGGGACTTCAGGATCCTGGTGGAGACGGTACGCAGCACATCACCCACAACGAGGATCATTGTGTCAGGACCTCTTCCCACTTACCAGCGAGGGGCTGAGAAGTTTAGTAGACTTTTAGCACTAAATGAATGGTTACAGTCATGGTGTCGAGAACATAAACTTCTCTTTGTTAATAACTGGAACTGTTTCTGGGAGCGTCCTAGGTTCTTCCGCCCTGATGGCCTGCACCCCAGCAGAGTTGGAGCAGCAGTGCTATCAGATAACATCTCTAGGATACTACACACCATCTGACTGGTAAGACATCAAGAAATCTTCAACTATAAGAACACGCATACTACAGATCAAATAGTTACAAGTTCACACACAGCCCAGTTTATAGAAACCGTATCTATTCCTCGTGTAGTAAAACCAAGAATTACATACACAAGATCCAGAAATAATCTTATTGCAGTTAAAACTGAAAAATGCCAGATAAACAAACACAACAAAGTTCTAAAGTTCGGTCTTTTAAACATTAGATCACTTGCACCCAAAGCACTGATTGTAAATGAGATGATCACAGAGAATAATCTCTCAGCACTCTGTCTCACTGAGACCTGGATTAAACCAGGTGATTATATGGGTCTAAACGAGTCGACACCGTCAGGATATGTTTATAAGCATGAGCCCCGTCAGACTGGTCGTGGGGGGGGTGTAGGAACCATTTATAGTGCTTCTCTTAATGTTAGTCAGAGATTAGGATTCAGCTTTAAATCATTTGAAGTGCTCGTTCTTAAAATTGTACTTTCAGACATGCACAGAAAACTCGCTCTGGTCACCGTGTACAGACCCCCAGGACCCTACGCTGATTTTCTTCATGAGTTTGCTTGTTTTCTCTCAGACCTCCTGATCAGCTTTGATAAAGTGCTGCTTGTAGGAGATTTTAATATTCATGTAGATGATGCAAACGATGCCCTAGGATTATCATTTGTCGATTTACTAAACTCTTTTGGAGTTAAACAAAACGTCACCAGACCAACCCACAGTTTTAACCACACACTAGACTTAATAATATCCCACGGAGCAGACGTCACTGATATAGATATTTTACCCCAGAGTGATGACATCACAGACCATTATCTCCTACTGTACACACTACCGGTAGAGCAGATTAACCGTGTTTCACCACGGTATCGACTTGGTAGGACTATTATTCCAACCACTAAGGACAGATTCATAAATAACCTGCCTGATTTATCTCAGTTTCATATTAAACCCATAACTGCTGATCATCTTGATGAGATGGCAAACAACATAGACCTTATCCTCACTAGCACTTTAGACACTGTTGCCCCCATCCGGTTAAAAAAGGTTCGAGAACAAGCACCTGCACCTTGGTATAATAGTCATACGCATGCCCTAAAGAGAACAGCACGTAATCTGGAGAGAAAATGAAGGAAAACTAAATTGGAGGTATTTAGAATTGCGTATAAAGACAGTATGCTTAGCTACAGACAGGCGCTAAAAGCTGCTAGAGCTAAACACCTGAGCAAACTTATAGAAAATAACAAAAACAACCCCAGGTTCCTTTTCAGTACAGTCGCTAAATTAACAACAAATCAGGGATCTGAAAAATGTGTTCCATCACAGTTTAGTAGTGAAGACTTTATGAATTTCTTCACTGAAAAAATAGATAACATTCGAAAAACAATTGTGGCAGTTCAACCTCTGACAGCATCTCCCGACACAATCGTACTTACAACCCCACAACTACACTGTTTTACATGTATAGGACAGGAAGAGCTGTATGATGCTATTATGAAAGCTAAATCAACAACATGTCAGTTAGATCCAATTCCCACTAAACTACTGAAGGAAGTGTTATATACAGCTGGTGAGCCTCTTTTAAATATTATTAACTCCTCACTATCGTTAGGTCATGTCCCTAAATCCCTCAAGTTAGCAGTTATTAAGCCCCTCATTAAAAAACCTAATCTGGATCCAAACACGCTATCGAATTACAGACCAATTTCAAATCTCCCATTTATGTCTAAGATTTTAGAAAAGATTGTCGCTGTCCAGCTATGTAACCACTTGCAGGAGAACAATATCTTTGAAGAGTTTCAGTCAGGTTTTAGGCCCCATCATAGCACAGAAACTGCTCTAGTTAAAATCACTAACGACCTGTTTTTAGCTTCAGACCAAGGCTACATCTCCCTATTAGTTTTACTAGATCTTAGTGCTGCGTTCGACACTATAGATCATGATCTTCTCCTCGATCGCTTACAGAATTACATCGGTATTCAGGGACAGGCATTAAGCTGGTTTAAATCCTACCTGTCCAATCGTTACCATTTCGTAGATTTAAATGGAGAGCTATCCAGGATAATGCTAGTAAATTATGGCGTGCCACAAGGGTCAGTTCTGGGACCCCTGCTTTTTACAATATACATGCTTCCATTAGGAAATATTATTAGAAGGCATGGAATTAGCTTCCATTGTTATGCTGATGATACCCAGCTATATATTTCATCCAAACCAGGCGATACAGCTCAATTAGCTCGCATAACTGAGTGTGTTGAAGAAATAAGAGATTGGATGACCCATAACTTTCTGCTATTAAATTCTGATAAAACGGAGATTTTGCTCATCGGCCCAAAAAATAGTACACAGAAGCTCCAGCATCTCAGCCTGCATTTAGACGGTTGTTCTGTAACTACTAGTTCAACGGTAAAAGACCTGGGAGTTATTTTAGACAGCAACTTATCTTTCAAAAATCACATCAATCAAGTTACAAAAACAGCCTTCTTTCACCTTAGAAATATTTCTAAGCTAAGAAATATGTTATCTATATCTGATGCAGAGAAGCTCGTCCATGCGTTTATGACCTCTAGAATAGACTACTGTAATGCATTACTAGGTGGATGTCCTGCATCATTAATAAACAAGCTTCAGTTAGTTCAGAATGCAGCAGCAAGAGTTCTTACTAGGTCAAGAAAATACGATCATATAACCCCAATCTTATCGTCCCTACATTGGCTTCCTATTAAGTTTCGAATAGACTACAAACTACTGCTACTCACTTATAAAGCACTAAATGGTATGGCTCCCATGTATCTATCCAGTCTCTTAACACGCTACAATCCGTCACGCTCCCTGAGATCTCAAAACTCTGGGCTTCTAGTAGTTCCTAGAATAGCAAAGTCCACTAAAGGCGGTAGAGCATTTTCACATTTAGCTCCTAAACTCTGGAATAGTCTTCCTGACAGTGTTCGGGGTTCAGATACACTCTCCCAGTTTAAGTGCAGATTAAAAACATATCTTTTTAGCAAAGCCTACACATAACACACATCACACACATCACATCACAACCTTGTGCTCCAGAACATCTGATCACATGCACATTATCAACTTGTGCTGTTAATATCATGAACAGCAGCTACGCTAATTCCTCTCCACTGCTTCTCTTTCTCTCCCCATCCCGAGGCATCCTGAGGTTTGGCCAGCTCCAGTCACGTCCCACCTCGTGAAGATTATGGACCTATAGATGATCATGGAGAAGTAGATGCCGAGTGTTTAAAGGCCCTGGCATGGAGAAGCTGATGCTGGATCTATGATGATCACAAATTGTTCTGTATTGTTGAAAGATTTATGACCAAACTTTTGATGTCACCCATATGAGGATGGGTTCCCCTTTGAGTCTGGTTCCTCTCAAGGTTTCTTCCTCATATCATCTAAGGGAGTTTTTCCTTGCCACTGTCGCCACGGCTGCTCATCAGGGACAAACGCACACCATTCACCTTCACTGTTGTTTTCTGTAAAGCTGCTTTGAGACAATGTCTGTTGTGAAAAGCGCTATACAAATAAACTTGACTTGACTCATATAGGTGTTGTTGCTCTCAATGCAAAAGAGTTCTATATATTAAAGTGTTGACAGCATCTCGTGTGGACATGTTTTAGTGATATGCAAAATGACTAATATACAGTAGGTTTACTGGCAGAGCTATTTTGTGTTTTGTGTATTTGTCCTACACTATCTATCTATCTATCTATCTATCTATCTATCTATCTATCTATCTATCTATCTATCTATCTATCTATCTATCTATCTATCTATCTATCTAAGAAGTAACTGTTTTAAGGAGGGGACAAGGAAGATGCCCTGGCTTCACTGAACACACGAAAAAAACCACTTCAGTCCAGGACTCGTGTCTAATGTAAGTTAGGCCAGTAGGGCTGCGCATTCGGTACCTGGGCCTTCAGTGGGGACGTACCCGACTTAATGTACCTCTTAATACCACCACTATCACGCTGCAATTATAGAAACCATCAATACTAGACAAAAAACGCAATATAACATTACAGAGAGAGAGGCATTTCACATATGGAGTGTGAATACCATTTTACTAAAGCAAGAATCCCAGTTAAGACTCCAAACCTCTACACCACAACCACAACTGTGCACCTACATCATCTGGAGCAGTTCAAAATCAATATTCGTCTAATAACATGTCAAAAACATTAAAATGTAAATAAAATACAACCTACTCACCAGAGATGCAGACTCATAATGTGCAGCGCTCCTCAGAGGCTGTAATCCAGTGGTACCGCTCGTATTCACTGGTGTAAAAGTGGTGAACAAACCCTTTCCCGGGCTGAGACAAGCTAGATAGCTTTGGGGTCGGCTGACCTCCTCACGATGTCTAGCTTTTCTTGAAAATTTATTTTTATGTATATCTGGGACCAAATAAATTTCTCTTCCTCCGTATGTATTCCTATGTCCTAATGTATTTATGTGTGCAGGGATACACACGTGTTTTTCAAGTCGAACTTGGCTGTAACAATTTTCCTCTAATCAACCAAAATGCTGACGGTATTCTGGTCCAGCAAGCTGCCCTGTGAGGGCGAATTTAAAATCTGATTGGTTAAAGAAACAGACTCATTTATATTAGAGACTATGGTAAAAAGCCCAGCAGTACTGACTTTGAAGGCCCTGGACAGATTAGATTGACATGGCAGCACATAGAGGCTGAAATCTGATTGGAAAAAAATCCTACATTCACATACTATACACGTACTGGAAGCAGTGCAGCCAAGAGAAACGCTACGATATGAAGAGAATAATCTGTTGGGAATAAATTAATACAATTTCATTGAACAAATATTAAAATGAAGGTTTAAAAAAATAGACAGTGAAAAACAGACAGTGAGCACATGCATTGAACAACTTTTGATTCGACTGCATTTTGCTTTTAGCTGGGTCTGTATTGCTGGTGTCTGTCTTGTCCAGCTCCATCTTTCTTTTTTGTCAGTTTAGTGCGTTTGTTCTCCACCCATCAATCAGTGCGGTAGTTTTCAGGGCGCAATTTTTTTCTCTTGCATTGTTTTTATTTTTATATTTTTGTACTCAGTAACAGATATGATTTAAAATGTAGTTAAGTACAACACTTCAAACAAAACATACTTTACTAAAAGTAAAATTACAGATTTTAAAAACTACTTTAAAAAGTAGAAATGCACAAAAGAATTGCTCAATTACAGTGGTTAAGTGAATGCAATTTGTTACTTTCCACCTCTGCAAACTGAAATGTATAAAGGTCAGGGCGTGTCAGGGCTGGCTGTCAGGAAGGACCCAAAAGCCAGAAAGCAAATAAAGTCCAAAAAAGAAAAAACACAGACAGAGGAAAAGAGTCTGTCCGGATACCTATGGACAGTAGGTCCTGATGCACAAGGGGTTAATCCCAATAGTCAACGTTGGGATCACGAAGCAGGGGGCAGCAGTGAGAGAGAGAGAGAGAGAGAGAGAGAGAGAGAGAGAGAGAGAGAGAGAGAGAGAGAGAGAGAGAGAGAGAGAGAGAGAGAGAGCAGTCCAAAACAGTCAGAGGTAGAGAGCTGGCAAACGGAGCAATAAGGAAAAAACTAAACCAAGTCAGAAAAACTGAGAAAACTGAAACTGAAAATACATTTTTCATGAGGGGAAAAGAAAGGCTGTGGGGGTTGGCAACCATACACAACCTAAAAGGGCGAGAGGCCGGTGATCGCGGTGGGCAGAGTATTATAGTTTTTTGAACCAGATGGAGAACCATTGGGCGCAAAGGATGCGGTAACTAGTCTCTTGTTCCTGGTTAATCCTTTCTGTCTGGCAATTGGTTTAAGAATGGAAGCCTGAGGAGAGGCTGAAGGAAATGCCCAGGAGATGACTGAATTTTTTCCAAAATTAGGCTGAGAACTAGGGCTTCTGATCAGAGACAATGTTGTTTACCGATAGGGTAGTTCTGTTTAGCTGGACTGAGATGGCTAGAAAAAAAGGCGAACGGCCGGTTGCTCTGGGCATCTCTCTGAAAGAGAACAACACAAACCTCCTGGTCAGATGCATCCACCTCTACCACAAATTGGCGGGAAGAATCCTAAAGGGCCTGGACAGAGGTAAATAGACTCTTGGTAGATGGTAGATGAGCACATAATGATTTAACATGTCCCGAAGCACGTCGTTCACCAACGCCAGGAATACCACTGGCGCATTAGTGAGGCCAAAGAGAATGGCATGACCAGGTACTCGTTGAAGGCCGTTTTCCACCCATCCACCTCCAAGAATGGTGACAAGGTGAAAAGTGTTTCGGAGGTCCGCTTTGGTATGTATCTTGAACTTGATGGCATTCAAACCCGAATAGTTGTTGCCTGGACAGATTCTAGCATTTTCTATGGAGGACGAAAAGCAAATGATGCTGGCATCGAGGGAGTCCTGAATGTTTGGGTCATGGGCGTCTGCTCAAATTCCAAAAGATAATAGAGCTGTCAATGGGAAGGCGTAATTCTGGGCAAATGATTGATTGCGCAATTGTAGGGTCAGTGGGGGGCAAAGAAGATGCCCTGGCTTTACTGAACACAAGGCACGAGGTCATAGTAGGCTGGCAGGACAGAACTGAGGTTGGAAGGAGTCTCTGGGAAGAATAAGACTTGAATTCGGAAAGATGGAGAGAGACAGAGGGACTGGCAATTAGTTCCCCACCCAGGTACCCAGGTGCTGGACCAGTCCAAGTTAGGGTTGTGCTTGCGAAAGCCAGGGGAAGCTTAGCATGAGGCATGGGGCGGCGAGATCACCAAAAAGCTGAGCCACTTCTGGTGTCGCTTGCCAATGGTGACCCGTAGGGGCTTGGTACAACAAGTGGCGCTGTCTTGGTGGATGTCCATTCAAGGCCCGGATCTTGGGGGTTTTCAGTGGAGGCCTGAGCCTCTATTCCAGTTCAACTGGTGGGCAAGGTCCTGATTCATGAATTCTGGGCCCCCTGAATGGATGCTAATCATGGGTAGGTGGAGGGTTATACAGTGGCAGGCTGGAAAGGGGTGATAAGTGTGCTCCGGGTGGCTGGGGAGAGGCCATGAGCAGCATTCCCATATTTGCCAGTCAATCCAGGTGGCCAGGTGGGAGTTCCCAAGCAGACCGAGACCAAGCAGCGAGCAACCGTCGTCCTGCCGAGAAGTGGATGAACCGAAAACCTTCAAAGCATTGCATGAGCTGCTGAAGAGCTGTGATTATTTCCTAGAGCTGCTGCTAATTGGTGGCAGAGACCTGGACCAGGGCATTGGACTGAAGACTAGGAACGTCCGTGGGATCCATAGATCACCGGATTGTTCTGTCAGGACTGGCTGGCAGGAAGTAACCAAAAGTACTCTCTTTTCTTTCTGGAAAGAAAAGAGTCCCAAAAGGAAAAAAACAGGCAGAGGAAAAACTGTCAAATACTTATGGACACTAGGTCCTGGCACACACAGTGTTAATCCCGATAGTCTAAAATGCCGGGAGCATGAAGCAGGGGCAGGAGTGAAAAAAAGAGCAGTCCAAAACAGTCAGAGGTAGAGAGCCGGCAAATGGAGCAATAGGGAAAAGGCTAATCCAAGTCCGAGAAGCTGAAAAAACCGAAACTGAAAATTAACTTTCCATGAGAGGAAAAGAAAGGCTGGAAGGACTCAATGAAGCACAGAGCTGAACAAGTGCATGCAGTCAGAGTCTATTTAAACAAATGAAAGATGGCCACTGTGCTGGCTCAACTGACGGCAAAATGGCACTGATCTGGAAGTGGAAGTGGCGACCCTGAAAGTGTCCGTGCAATTGCCTGACAAGGCAAGCCTTTTGAAACACTTCCTCACAATTGGAGTCAGTATACAGGCAACTGGTCAGAATTCATTAAATAAAGGCACTGTTCTCATCTTTGGTAGGTCTACATTTATAGTTGTCTTCAGAAAGAATGATTTTAAAGCGCTAGATACAGGTTAAATATGTCCACCAATTGAACTGGGGCATGTTGCCCCAAGGATGGTGTCCAATCGAGTAGTTTTTGTTGGGTTTATTCTTTTCTTGAGAGTGAGTCTTGCCCACATCAGCCAATGAGGACATGAATGGAGGGTTTGGTGAGCTCTTCTATTCCATAACCTTTTTTTGTGGCTCAGTGTTGAGGGCCTGAAATTGGGCACAGAATTCCTTCAGGTAATCTGGCAGTGTGTTGCGGATGTGTCCTCCTCCTTTTATAATCTGTGATGTCTTTGTAGGTCATGCTACATGACCTGGGTGTCAACAGAGCTATAATACCAATACAGCTACATCCTGTATTGTCTTTTTGCTTCAGTTTGCAAGATATAGGAACAGGAAGATATATTGTCCAAAGTGGGGGCAGGGCAGGGCAGTACAGTCGTCCCTCGAGTTATCGCGGTTCAAATCTCTTGGTACCACTTTATCGCAAATTTCAATTTGGCTATTTTGTTTTGCAAATGGTACCGATTTCAGTTCATCATAAGAAATGAGTAGCATTACAAGAAACCGTAGGTTTCTGCTTATTTTTTGGTTGTAGTATCCACTGATGTAAAAAAAGGGCGAAATTGAAGACATTACGTCACTAGATTTAGCCAATGAAAATAAAAAGAATTCAGTGACGTGTATTCAGTAACTCAGCCACTTTTTTGACATCATAGGACACTTCAACCAATAAACAAGTAGAGAAATTATGCATAAGCTACGCTACAGTACCGTACTGTAAATGTGATATTTCTATGAATTTACACAAAATTCATCTTACTATATTCTTGCAAATGGTTTCTATGTGTGTTTAAAGATTGTGGGAGGATGACTTATGGCTTAACCATAATAAACTAAGCATTTTTGGGGTGGCATTAATTTATCGCGGAAATTCATGGTACAGTCAACCCCGTTTACTGCGTTAGGTACGTGGCAAGACTGACCACGACAAAAACAGGGGAGGACTGTACCATGCAAATACCCTTCATGTTGCTGTAAACGTAGTTGAGAAGGTTATTTTCTCTAGTTGGCACAAAGTTGGTAGGATTCTTCAAATATCTGGGATGTGCAGGTGTAGAGTGTTTTTTTTTGTGTGTGTGTGTGTGTCAGTAGCAACGGTTTTATGTTTTAGACTTTACAAGTCTTACGGTTTTTTACTTTCGACATTTTTTAATGATGTATTGTCTTCTCAGGTGGCATTGTGTTCAGTCTGTCAATCGGATTTGAGAACACTGTGTAACACACTGTTATTTATAAACATGAACAAAAGGACAAAGCCACAGTAATTTAAAAAAGACAAAGGGGCAATCTCAGCTATGTTTTTAAAGATAAAACTTTTACCCTGCTGATAAAAAATTATAAGAACCGTATGCTGGTTAAATCACAGATGCAAGTTTTTGTCGTGCCACCGAACAGATGCTGTGGAATTTCAGATGCAGTTTTCCCTCTCCATCACCCATCACATCTGCCCCCTGCCTCCTTCCCCCCACCTCCGATTTTTACCCCAGATGTCCCGGGTACCAGCATGCCATGTGGCGTCTCATTTCGCCCGGCACTGTGATGCCAACCGTGCCAACTGCCTCCTCCTCCTCCAACAGACTGGAAACTATGGAAACGCCACCGAGCATGCATTGTTTTAAAAATGTTTTAATATATATATAAATAATTGGGGACACTATAAAAATATAATACACAAACTAGTTATATATTGAGAAATAAAAATAAAAATGAATTCTAAACACAGAAAAATATATTTATGATGACACTATAAAAATAGAATACATAAACCGGTTATATATTAAGAAATAAAACAAAAATGAATTCTTAACACAGAAAAATATATTTATGAAATTTTTGCTTTTAGTAAAACAACATTTTCTTTTTTAAAAGTCCACATGTGGAGGTTGGTGACCCTCAAAAAGGCCACGCCCATTAGCATAGAGACATTTCATTGTAGGATGAAGGGGACTGCAGAAGGGAAAGGCAGTGACACTTAAGGGAGACAAGTAGAGCCAAACCATGCTGGCAACATAAATAAGTGCCCCCTTGCAGAATAATAGATACACTACTGTTTCCGGGTATTTGTTACATGTCTCTTAAAATTTACTATATACAATGTGTAATAATAATAATAATAATAATATACCTCAAATGGCACAAGTGCAGAGATACACACTGACACACTCACCAGCCACTTGTTCTTCTGCACATTGTCAAATCCGCCAATCAAATATACAATTATTTCTATACAAGTCAGAAGCTTTAATTGTTTAGATCAAACATTGGAAATGAGAGATGCGTGTTTTTGCCAGAGGCTTGGTTTGAGTGTTTCAGAAACTGCTGCTCTCCTGGGATATCTCTATTCATTCATTCCTTCATTCATTCATGCATTTTTTTATTTGTCTAGCGCTTTTTACAATAGACAATGTCTCAAAAGAATGTGTTTGTTCCTTATAGGGCTGCAACAATGAATCAATAAAATCGATATTAATCAATAATGAAATTCGTTTGTCAACGAATACCGAATCGATTAGTTGGGCTGCTGAAATTGCGGGTTAGCATGACAGCAAGATAACACACCCGCGTGCAAAAAAGGAAAAAGAAAACACACTGGAGTCACGCGTGAAGGCGAAACATCAGCACGGTGAGCAAAAACTGTATCATCCTCGTCATGTAACAGTGGTATAGTTAAATGAAGTGCTATTGTGTCAACTGTTAACGTCGCACTTGATCTGTTCTGTCGCAACTCGCGATCACCAGGTTGCACAATCGGCTCGCTCGCGAAATATTCAATTAAAATGGTGCGAACAAACAACTTAAAAGCAACAGCGAAAGTTTTCAGCGAATGATTATGCATTTGTACACAAACGTAGATTTTTCTTTTTACGTCTGTTAGCTTCCTGCGTTTCTCCATTCCATTCGCTTTTTATAGTATTTGTCTCCTACAACAGTGAACTAATCTGTTTTAAATGGTGATTTGCTGTGGCTTTACTCATGCTTGTATATTTAATGAATGCACATATCATTTAATTATTATACAAAATTTCATTATTTATATTCTAGAAGGATTTGTTTTTTTAAAGCATGGTTGTCAACTTGCCATCTGCAATTATCATTAAAAGCAATACAAATGTTGATTTAAACATTTTACACCTTTCATACTCAGATTATTATTTTTTTCTACAGAAAGAAACAACCCAGCATGAGTGAATTTGTTGAAGGAGAAATCCCCAATTCTCTCCTCAACATGCAGCCACTATAAGCTTTAAAATGTTAAATAGATAATTGAATTCAATCTCTGGCTTTTGCATTTTTTAAGTAAACTTTTATACATAAATACACTGAATTAGGGTTTTATATAGTTCTAATAAGCAAAAAGCCTATTTAATGGTTTTATCCGAATAATCGGAAAATAATCGTTCGATTAATCGATTATCAAAATAATCGTTAGTTGCAGCCCTAGTTCCTTATAACTGTAAATTTGGTTTTTATTGACTTTCGGAGATGGTATAAGGAAGGAATTTTTATAGGAACCAGTCTCCGAAAGGAACCTGTCCTCATCCTCAACACCAAATCATTACAGTTAATCATTGTTAAGGTGTTCAGTGTTTAAATGCAACCAGTGGTCCTGAGCCATTGTAGTCGACTGTTGATATTAATTACAGTCCAAATCCATCCTTAAATTTCTTGTGTTACTCAATAATTTAAAAGCTCTTTAGGCTGTTGGTATGGAACCATCCCTAACTGCACAGAGTGGTCTTGAATTGAAGAGAACTCCATTCAGATGTTGGGTGTTGGAATGAATCCGGCAGATCCGAAGTAAAAAATAAATAAATAAATAACAGGAGAGAGGACAGAAGGGAATGGCCAGACTGATTCAAGCTGACAGTAATTTAAATAACCACTGTGTGCAACTATTATAAATAGAAAAGCACCTGAGAACAAACGGCAAAATCCTGTACTGGCTTCCACTGAACACTGGACATCTCTGTATAATAGATTTTGTTTGGTGATTGATTGTGATCAATCACCAAACTAAATCTATTATACAATCACATATAAAGCATATAATAAAAAAAAGGTTTTTAATAGTATTAAAACTTTTATAATAGTATTACGCTATTATAGTATTAAATATAATACTATTATATTATTAGTATTAATACTATATATATATATATATATATATATATATATATATATATATATATATATATATATATATATATATAAAACTACTATACTACTATAAACTACTACTATAAACGGTATTAAAATGTTTGTATAGTTTTTCAAGAATCTTTTTGCCTCGCTTCTGAATTTCATTGCGTTGCTTCATCTTACTCAAACTACAAGCACATCATTATTTCAGCATCTGTCCTTGCATGTGTGTGTGCGTGTGTGTGCGTGTGTGTGTGTGTGTGTGTGTGTGTGTGTTGACAAAACTCCAGGGAACTGTAGTGCCATTCCTGTTGTCATGGTTACTTCCGGAACGCACTCGCGACGCAGATCCTGATCATTAGAAAGATTTATTTACTTGTTTATTTTTGGATTTGCTTCTTGTTTATGTGTTTGTTTGTTTGATTATCTGATAATCGGTTGTGGACGGATATCTTTCAGGGGAAGACACTTGAACGCAAGATGTCTTTCGTGGAAATTCTCAAACGGTTTAAGGTTTCTTGGTCCCGTGGTCCCATGGTAAAGGGGTTTGGAGGCATGCGGGTGTGAAGGTGTGTGGAGAAACACAGGGATACAAAAACAAGGGAATAAATAAAGAAGATGTGAAGAAGCATGGAATCAGACTGCATGGAGATTCACACGTTTACACCCACACCGAGGCTTCGTAGGTTGTATGTTAAAGGATGTAACGGAGCAGTTTAGGGTGTACATTTAAAACTGTAGGCTGTGAAATAAATGTGGTACGTTTAAAATTGTAGCTTTGAAGTTTTCCGTTGTTCGTAAATATTCATCATAGGTATTTGTATGATTCATATTAAATGTTTAATTGTAGTCTGTATGGTATAATTGTAGGTTGTAATTTGTATCTCAGATCAGAAATGAAATTCTTCTAACAACTTGTTCAACCTCCATGTCATTTAGTCACTTGTGCACATCATAAAAACATTTCTCGTTGCTTTGATCAAATTACGAAAGCATTGGTACATTCATATAATCGACTGTGTACAAGTGACTGCTGTTTTCTACATTAGTAGTTGTTTATCTTTATGTTGATCAAAATATATTATACTGAATAGTTTTAACCCCCAAAACATCTCAGCATCAGTTCATTGAATGCAAAATGGTTATTCAACTTTTTTTTTGTAAATGTGTTGAATTGATGAATCTTGAATGTCACTAATGAAGGCGTGAACAGATCAACCAATGATCAACCAGTTCTCTAAAACAGGTCAAAGGTGAATCTGTGAACCTTCAATTGGCAACAAACACAGAATTACAATTTCTGAAAATGGATGAACAACTAATAAACAAATAGACAATATTACGGTAAAAGTGTGAGTCCTGTTCAGTCTCTTGTAATCAATATAAATCAAATATGCAACCAAATAAATAAATTTGTGCTGCTGAAACTCTTAGATGCCGTACAGAACCAATTGTGCATTTTCAGTCACTGTGATCCAAACCGTAGTTTATATCAAGAAATCCTGTAATTGTGCGCCATAATACTGACAACACAACTGAACATTTTGCTGATCGTGTTTGTGAACATTGACGAAGGTACTTTTCATTCTGATGAGAATGAGATGTTCATTGACACAAAAACTTACTTTTGAGAGATAAACTGAGGATTATGAGAAAAGTACAGGCTTTTACAAGAAATCCAATGTGTTGTTTTGAGAAATGCATTTATTGGTTTGCGAATATTAAGAATGATTTGAGAAAACGCTCCAAAGCAGCTGAGAAACTGTAATTACAGATTGAAAATGTATATTGTAAGTTGTAAATGGTTAATTGTGTGTTATAGGTGATCAATTGTTAGATTGTAGCAAATTTATTATAAAAAATAAACTATATTAGCAAAAGTTTGTGGACACCTGACCATAAGATCTGTATGTTCTTTGTGAACATCTAATTCCATATTTTGTCTCCATTTGCTGTTATAATAACCTCTACTTTTTCAAGATTTGTGCTCATTCGGCCAAAAGTGATGGTGAGGTGAAAAGTCAGCATTTACATTAATCCCAAGGATGTTCACTAAGTTTGAGGGTCAGAACTCTATAGCAGGAGATCTTCCACTCCAACCAATGTGGAGCTGGCTTTGTGCACAGGGGCATTGTCTTGCTGGAACAAATTCGGGTCTCCTAGTTCATGAGAAGGGAAAATTTTGTGCAAGACTTCCTATACATATATAATTGTTCAATTATAAGAAAGAATACAAAAACAATAAAAATATAAATATATACAGTGAGGAAAATAAGTATTTGAACACTCTGCTATTTTGCAAGTTCTCCCACTTAGAAATCATGAAGGGGTCTGAAATTGTCATCGTAGGTGCATGTCCACTGTGAGAGACATAATCTAAAAAAAAAATCCAGAAATCACAATATATGATTTTTAAACTATTTATTTGTATGATACAGCTGCAAATAAGTATTTGAACACCTGTCTATCAGCTAGAATTCTGACCCTCAAAGACCTGTTATTCTGCCTTTAAAATGTCCACCTCCACTACAATTATTATCCTAAATTAGATGCACCTGTTTGAGGTCGTTAACTGCATAAAGACACCTGTCCACCCCATACAATCAGTAAGAATCCAACTACTAACATGGCCAAGACCAAATAGCTGTCCAAAGACACTAGAGACAAAATTGTACACCTCCACAAGGCTGGAAAGGGCTACGGGGAAATTGCCAAGCAGCTTGGTGAAAAAAGGTCCACTGTTGGAGCAATCATTAGAAAATGGAAGAAGCTAAACATGACTGTCAATCTCCCTCGGACTGGGGCTCCATGCAAGATCTCACCTCGTGGGGCCTCAATGATCCTAAGGAAGGTGAGAAATCAGCCCAGAACTACACGGGAGGAGCTGGTCAATGACCTGAAAAGAGCTGGGACCACCGTTTCCAAGGTTACTGTTGGTAATACACTAAGACGTCATGGTTTGAAATCATGCATGGCACGGAAGGTTCCCCTGCTTAAACCAGCACATGTCCAGGCACGTCTTAAGTTTGCCAATGACCATTTGGATGATCCAGAGGAGTCATGGGAGAAAGTCATGTGGTCAGATGAGACCAAAATAGAACTTTTGGGTCATAATTCCACTAAACGTGTTTGGAGGAAAAAGAATGATGAGTACCATCCCAAGAACACCATCCCTACTGTGAAGCATGGGGGTGGTAGCATCATGCTTTGGGGGTGTTTTTCTGCACATGGGACAGGGCGACTGCACTGTATTAAGGAGAGGATGACCGGGGCCATGTATTCCGAGATTTTGGGGAAAAACCTCCTTCCCTTAGTTAGAGCATTGAAGATGGGTCGAGGCTGGGTCTTCCAACATGACAATGACCCGAAGCACACAGCCAGGATAACCAAGGAGTGGCTCTGTAAGAAGCATATCAAGGTTCTGGCGTGGCCTAGCCAGTCTCCAGACCTAAACCCAATAGAGAATCTTTGGAGGGAACTCAAACTCCGTGTTTCTCAGCAAAAGGCCAGAAACCGGACTGATCTAGAGAAGATCTGTGTGGAGGAGTGGGCCAAAATCCCTCCTGCAGTGTGTGCAAACCTGGTGAAAAACTACAGAAAATACTACCTCTGTAATTGCAAACAAAGGCTCCTGTACCAAATATTAACATTGACTTTCTCAGGTGTTCAAATACTTATTTGCAGCTGTATCATACAAATAAATAGTTAAAAAATCATACATTATGATTTCTGGATTATTTTTTTTTTAGATTATGTCTCTCACAGTGGACATGCACCTACGATGACAATTTCAGACCCCTCCATGATTTCTAAGTGGGAGAACTTGCAAAATAGCAGAGTGTTCAAATACTTATTTTCCTCACTGTATATATATAGGAATTGCTATTGAGTGATTACATTTATGGAAGACGTAACCAGTTATTTGAATTGCTTATTTAATTTTCACACACACACACACACACACACACACACACATACACACATACAGAAACACACACAGTTGAGATTTCACAAGCGTTAAAAAGCTGCGAGAGCATGGGAGGTGAGATCGTGGTACAGTTTCACAGTCCAAATGGCGCAAAGTCCTCGCACTTCTATAAGTTAAACTCTTCAAACTTCCTCAATTACTAATTCCTCACTTCTGAAACTCCTAAAGACAAGAGGAAAAAAAATACTAGTCAAAGCTAGTCTTAAGGATTCATGATTCTAGAAGTTTCTGGAAGTTTCACGCCATTGAGGTTGGCAGCTTTCGAGAGAAGCGTCCGAGATTTTTTTCCCCAGTCTTTAAACACAAGTATATATTAAATTAAGGATACGTTTGGGGGTATTTGTAAGCTACTTTTTCACATTTTAGCTCACTAGTTATCAAGATAAATTGTATCATATGCGACACATTATGACCCCCTTATGAATATACCTTCGTTGGAATGGAATTGACACAATTTTGCTAGCAGGTTTGTTAAGTTAAGTTATATCTGCAGGGTTTCACCCTCAGGCACAGAAGGAGGCAAATAAAACTATCCGTGCTCATTGTTCATGATATGATGTCTCTAAGTGGCTTTATGGTTCGGCACTTCACCTACACCTAAATCCTTCTATACATTACATCTTACACCATAAACCCTACACTCTACCTCTTAAATCTAACCTCAGCACCATAACACCTACACTATATACCCTACACTCTACACCTTAACATCTACATTATAAACTCTACACTCACATCTTAAACCCGGCACTGTACACCTTCACCTTATACTCTACACCTTAAATCCTATTCTGTACCCATTAAACTTTACACACTACACCCTAAACCTCTACGTCTTATCAGAATCCGAATATTTTATTGATCCTATATGGAAATTATTTGGTTGCAGTTACTCATAGTAAAAGATCAAAGTAAAAATTTAGGTAAAAATTAAACAAAGAAAATTTATATTAAAGTATGTATTAAGTGAAATTAGTACATTGTAGTACTGAGTAGCAATGGGGTTAGGGGCCTTGCTCTGGGGCCCAGAAGTGGCAGCTTTGTGTGGCTGGGATTTAAAATTGCAATCTTTAGAGTCAAGGTTCAATGTCTTAACCACTAAGCTAAAACCTCCCACATCTCCTACACCTTAAACACTACATTGTACACCTTAAACCCTACTCTGAACTCCTTAATCTTTACACACTACACCCTAAAACGCTATGTCCTAAACCTTATCATTTAAATCCTACACTCTACACCTTAAAACCTACACACAACACCTTACACCCTACACCCTACACTCTACACTTGAAATCTATACCGTACCCTCTAAAACCTACCACCTTACACAACCTACACACTACATTCTACACCTTAAACTCTTATGTTCTACTTCAACCCTATTCTCTGCACAAAGGTATTTGCTTATTGTTTAAACTTATGAATTGTTAAAAACAACAGTGTGAATTGAATTTTTTAAATATAGATGTTGTTTTTTTTTGTTGCACAAAAAACACTACTAGTATATTAAGGGAAACATTTTTGCAATTGTTCACATTTCTATTCATTAAAGGTTCACTCACTCGGGTTTCTTTTTTCAGATTCATGTGCATTTTAGAGCCAAACTGAAATAAAAACACAGACAGACTGAACACTCAGATGACTCACTTGACTCATTACAAACAAATGCCATTGCCGTTTGCTGTGTTGAAAAGAAATGGAACTGAAAACCAAAGAACCTACTACTGAATAAGTCACATCCAAGAGCCAAAATATCACTTCTTGTTAAACGGCATCATTAAAACTCATTTGCTGTTCAGGAGACTGAGCTGTTCAATAGACTGAGATGTCCAGGAGTCCTAGCTGTTCAGGATTCTGAGCTGTTCATGATGCTGAGCTGTACAGAAGACTGGGGTGTTTGGAAGTCTGAGCTTTTCAGGATTTAGAGCTTTCAGGAGACTGGGGTGTTTGGGAGTTTGAGCTGTTCAGGAGGCTGAGCTGTTTAAGAGGCTGAGCTATTCAGGAGTCAAAACTGTTCAGGATGGAAAACTGTTCAGGAGTCTGAGCTGTTCAGATGCTTGATTTGTTCATGAAACTAACATGTTTAGAAGATTGAGCTGTTCAGTAGACTGATCTGTTCTGGAGACTTAGCTGTTCAATAGACTGAGGTGTCCAGGAGTCCTAGCTGTTCAGGATTCTGAGCTGTTCAAGAGGCTGAGGGGTACAGGAGACTGGGGTGTTTGGGAGTCTGAGCTGTTCAGGATTTAGAGCTTTCAGGAAACCGTGGTGTTTGAGCTGACCAGGAGGCTGAGCTGTTCAGGAGGCTGAGCTGTTTAAGAGTCTGAGCTATTTAGGAGTCAAAACTGTTCAGGAGTCTGAGCTGTTCAGGAGTCTGAGCTGCTCAGGAGTTTGAGGTGTTCATGAAACTAAGCTGTACAGAAGATTGAGCTGTTCAGTAGACTGAGCGGTACAGGAGACTTGGGTGTTCAGGAGTCTGATCTGTTCTGGTCTGTTTCAGAAGTCTGGGGTGTACAGGGGACTGGGGTGTTTGGGAGTCTGAGCTATTAAGGAGTCAAAACTGTTCAGGAGACTGAGCTGTTCAGAAGACTTAGCTGTTTGAGAGTCTGAGCTGTTCAGGAGTCTGAGCTGCTAAGGAGTTTAAGGGGTTCATAAAACTAAGCTGTTCAGAAGATTGAGCTGTTCAGGATTCTTGGGTGTTTAGGAGTCTGATCTGTTCAGGAGACTGGGCTGTTCAGGAGACTTGGGTGTTTCGGAGTCTGATCTGTTCAGGAGACTGGGCT
>NC_139585.1:27855091-27887591 GCF_946808225.1 Silurus aristotelis
GTTTCTCAGATCAGAAATGAAATTCTCAAAACTACTTGTTCAACCTCCACATTGTTTAATCACTTGTACATCATAAAAACATTTCTTGTTGCTTTGAACAAATTGCTTTGGTACATTCATTTTACAGATTGTGTACAAGTGTCTGCTATTTCCTAAATTATCAGTTATATCATGTCGATTACCAAACTTTTTTGTTTTGTGAATGTGTTTTGAATTAATGAATTGTGCAGATGAATCTTTAATATTTGCAAACCAGTAAGTGCATTTTACAAAACAATTTTTTATACATTGGATTTCTTGTAAAAGCCTGTACTTTTCTTAAAATCTTTAGTTTGTCTCTCAAAAGTAAGTTTTTGTGTCAATGAACATCTCATTCTCATCAGAATGAAAAGTACCTTCGTCTAAATGTTCAGTTGTGTTGTCAGTATTATGGCGCACAATTACAGGAATTCTTGATATAAACTACGGTTTGGATCACAGTGACTGAAAATGCACAATTGGTTCTGTACGGCATCTAAGAGTTTCAGCAGCACAAATTTATTTATTTTATTGCATATTTGATTTATATTGATTACAAGAGACTGAACAGGACTCACACTTTTACTGTACTGTAACAGTGTCTTCGTTTCTTAGTTGTTCATCCATTTTCAGAAATTAATATAAATATATAAAAATACAATAAATGATGTACAAAAGCGTTCATAATTTAATCGAAACAACATGAAATGTTCTTATGATGAGCACAAGTGACTAAATGATGTGGATGTTGAACAATTAGTTTTGAGAATTTCGTTTCCGATCTGAGAAACGCTCCAAAGGGACTGCAAAAAACTGTAAAGGCTAGTGAACGGCATCAGATCAACCAATGATCAACTAGTTCTCTAAAACAGGTCAAAGGTGAATCTTGTGAAAAAAGATTTTGAGAAAAGTTCAGGCTTTTGCAAGAAATTTGTACAAATTGTTTTTAGGAAATATACTCACTGGTTTCAAATATTAAGGATGATTTGAAAAATGCTCCAAAGCAACTAAGAAAAAACGCAAGAACTTCTTTTCATACCGCCATCTAGAATTTCACCTTCATCCATTTTCAGAAATTGTAATTCTGTGTTTGTTGCCAACTGAAGGTTCACAAGAGTCAACCTTCAGTTTCACAAGAGTTTTTTTCTGTGCAAAAGTTTCACATGCACGTTTCTACTTTTGCCAATTTTCCCATGTTCAGTACATATTAAAAATCCCAACATGAGTTTTGAGTTTTGAATTCCCAACATGAGTCTTGAAGTCGCTCAGGGGCCACTGTTGAGTCAGTAGGAGGAACCCTCTTGAGCACCTCATTCAACTTGTCTGGTTATGACAAACTGCCAAGAAGAATTGTGCCCATTAGAAGGATCTGCTTCACTTCTGTATTTGTCCCATAATATTTTATTTCATGTAGGACATATAAGAATATTCCCTGTATTTTCATAGTAAAGAACATGTCATGAATTTAAGATCTTAAAACCTCATAAAGTGGAAAGCTTTTGGGGATGACATTCCTTTGGCAAATTTCAACCTAGAGTGACTTCCACCAGAAAGTACAGCTATAACTGAGAAGAATTAGGCTTAACCTAATGGGCGTATCACAACACTACTGAGACCGAGGCGTGTCCTGAGAGTCACATTGATCAGAGATTAACACGCCAGAGCTGCATCTTCCTAGAGGCAGAACAGGAAAAGAACATCTGGTTTTATTTCATCTTTTATCTTTTATTTTTGCACCACAAAGTCCTGTATCTGTACCATATTGAATCGCATAGAATTCTATTTTTTCAATTGATTCATATGTGTATCAAGTTGTGCTTTGCGAAAAGTTTATCGTAATAGGGGTATTGCATCGTAATGGGGTGAAACATATTGCACCACGTCGGCTGCAGTTATACAGAAATACAGAAGCACATCTATTCAGTAGCAGGTCTTCAGAATCTTTTGGAATTCCCTGTTTCTTTGGTCTATGCTTTTCTTACAAGTGACCAAAGCCATCAGACATGCTCTATCTACTCGTGGCCATACAACCTAGGCATGCAGAACACACTAGTGCCCTTATCTATTAACTATAGTATATAGCCAATCATCCTAATGTGAGTAAAAACACATTCTATCCAATGCATTCCAAACAGTACCAGCATGCACTGTTTCAACTTCTGACAAACACCACAAGAGTCGATGCTGGCTTTGGCTCAGACAATATGAAGCTAATAGCACCCAAGGAAGCAGTGCTGGCAAACAGTCCTAGCCCAGAACAGAGACCTAAAGACCTCATTCGGTGCAGAAGTTTATTGCCGTGAAATTCAAAAATTAGTGGAGACTAGTTATGTGCTGGAAATATCACTCCAAGAGACAGAACAGATTGCTGAGTCCTGTTTTATCCCTTACCACATGGTGCACCACAATGACAAAGAACAGGGTTGTGTTCAAGTGTTCGTTTCTATAGTCAGGGCAGTGTTTTAAGAAGTTCTAATGTAGGATCCTGCATGTGTCTCATTCCAGTTTGGTGCAATTAAGCATCTTCCTCTATAATTAGGAGGATTACAATGCTAAACGTTACAGTAATAACAAAACCAACAAGACCCTCAAATCTGTGAGTTGTGATGGACAAAACAGTACAATAATATTGTATTAGCATCACCGTATTAACCTCTAGACTAGGCAATGATAATACTCTTTCAGGAATGGTCAGAGTTTATGTCCACCAAGTGACCAAGATACATTGACTAGGCATAACTTTATGACCACCAATCAGGCATAACATTATGGCCACCTGCCTTATATTGTGTTGGTCTCCCTTTTGCTGCTGAAACAGTCCTGACCCGTTGAGCATACAGGAGCTCGTCTGTTGGATCAGACCACACGGACCAGCCTTCGCTCCACACGTGCATCAATGAGCCTCGGCCGCCCATGACCGCCCATACCATTCACCACTGGTGATATTGACCACTGCAGATCGGGAACAGGATACAAGACCTGCAGTTTTGGAGATGCTCTGACCCAGTCGTCTAGACATCACAATTTGGCCCTCATCAAACAAATCTCAAATTCTGATGCTTACCCGTTTTTCCTGCTTCTAACACATAGATTTTGAGGCACAAATGCCACCTAATATATCCCTCCCACTAACAGGTGCTATGATGAAGAGATAATCAATGTTATTTTCTTCATCACTCATAATGTTAATATGCCATAAGGTTTTACCTGATCGGTGTACATCAAATTTAATCCGAGTCTTTTCGGATTTCTTCTGATATAAAAGTTTTGAAGAAAATCAGACTCTCGCTGATGTATATAGGATGGTAGTATTCACAAAGTATTCCTGCAATCACATTACTTAGGACACAAGTTTGAAGAAGCTGGCCCAACCACTCACCTCAACATGCAGACCACAGTTTTGGTGTCAATTAAATCAGCACTGATCTGCCATACCAGTGATCAATGCTGAGACACAGATTTGAAGAAATCTCTCCTTTCTTAAATCAATCAATCTATCAAGTTTAATTAACATTACATTAGTGTCATTTGGGAGATGCCATTTTCCAGAGAAACTTCCATTTATCTCATTTATACAACTGAGCAGCTTTGGGGTTAAAGGCTTAGCTCAGGGGCTAAGGAGTGGTAGTTTTCCGTGGCCAGGATTTAAACTCACAACCTTTGTATCCAATGCCTTAATCAGTACTACTGCCTTCCTCGCCAAGTCTATTTCGGTACACCTTCGTAGGAAGATCTTTCCTGAAGGGGGATTAAGGCTTCTATAGTCATAGACTATTGCTTACTGTTCAATACTGCGCTGAGGAAACAAACATTCCGACCTTTCTTATGAAGGTGTTACCGATTATCTTTCTAATTCAAATAACCCTACAGACATGTTGGGGCAGCCCATGAGCATGACCTCACCACACAATCCTTATTACTAGCACATACAGGTAAAGGGTGTGTGTGGCAAGTCTTCTACACTTTTTTCTGGTTATTCTGTGCAATCTGGCAACCTACTATCAGAGCAACACCCTGTGTTAAACAAGAATTTAAGAGATTTCCTATCTATTTCTGGTGCACAGCCAAATGTCTGTTTATCCTCACTGAAAAATTCTGAGTGCCTTCATTAAACTTCTTTTGAGGATCTCCTTCTGGCCTGTATTTTTCTTTTCTGCTTTCTCTTGTTTTGTTTTTTTGTTGTTGTTTGTTTTTTCTCGTTATGTTTTCAATCCTTGCCTTCCTTGTTCCATTTTCCTTCGTTTCCTTCTGTCGTCTTTTTTTCAATCAATCTTTTCCCAGCTCTCCCCTAGTCTTTCTCTCTTTTACTCTCACTCCGCCTCTGTATCGCTCCGTCTCTCTCTGTCTCTCCCTCTCTTTCTCTCAGTAATCCGTTAGTGTGTGTGTGTGTGTGTGTGTGTGTATGTGTGGTGTATATGTTAATGAGGTGCCCCCCCACACAGAACACACATTAATGGGCTGATGAATATGCATGCGAATTTGTTAATTAAGTTAATTATTCTGCTGAAAATGCATTCGTCTTCCAAGGACATCTTCCCCAGGATCCCAACCTGCTTTCCTCATTAGTCATGCAATATTTCATACGCAATGTGTGTGTGTGTGTGTGTGTGTGTGTGTGAGAGAGAGAGAGAGAGAGAGAGAGAGAGAGAGAGAGAGAGAAAGAGAGAGAGAGAGAAAAGACAAGGAAGTGGAGAGAGATCGAGGAAATAGAACTCTAAACTTTCACGTTAAGCGAGATCTTTCACATTTAAAAAATGTAAACACACACACACACACACACACACACACACACACACACACACACACACACACACACACACACACACACACACACACACATTTTCATGTGTGTGTGTGTGTGTGTGTGTGTGTGTGTGTGTGTGTGTTTACATTTTTTAAAAGGGACCTGTTTTATTTTTTATTATTTATTTTCTTTTCTTTTTATTATTAGTTTTGAATTACTAGTAACTAATAACTAATGACTCAATTCATGTACATTGCTTTTCGTTCTTCATTTATTGAGCGAGTGGTTTGTAAGAAAATCTATTTTTCCTTCATTAAAATTAAGTTAAAATAAATTTTATTGCTTTCTATTGTTAAGAATTATATTATTTCTTATTGATTAGAACATTCTTTATGAAATTCTTTAAAATAGGGTACATTTTATGGATGTTATGTGAAAGTAAAATGTTATGAAAGACAGTATTGCCAACAGTATATCTGTAATCGGTGTCTGGTGGGTAAGTTAATTTTATTAATTTGATTTTGAGTTTTGCTGTGGGATAAAAAATTCTTTAGCTTAAATGTTTGTCAAAACACTCGGAATGAACGGATTTCTTCTATACGATATTTAATTTTAACCTTCAAATTTATCTTCCAAAATACTTCACTAATAGTGCTGCACATATATATTTATTATCACTATTATTATTACTTTTACTATAATTATTACTATTACTACTAGTATTAATATTACCATTATTATTATTATTCTTGTTATTATTATTATTATTATTATTATTATTATTATCATTATAATTATTATTGTGTGAGATAACGCCCTAATCCCCCCCCCCTTAAATCCCCCCCCCCCACCCCACCCCCTCGGTTGTTTTCCTCCTAATTGCTTATTAAAACGCTTTTAAAATGAACTTTTCCTGCCAACTTTCCAACACATTAATTAATTGTTGTAGCCAATTAAGTGGCGTCGTGCAAATGAGCTTCAGCGCAAAAGAGTCCTGCAGGGCCTTGTCTAAAAATTACACACACACACACACACACACACACACACACACACACACACACACACACACACACACACACACTTACACTGCAGTTTCCCAGAAGTCTCATCTCTGTTAAAGAAGTTAGTGAACCTGTCAGCTCGGTTGAGATCCAGAAATTTGTGTATTTATTTTTTCATAATGAAAGATCAACACACACACACACACACTCACACACACACACACACACACACACACACACATACACAAGATTTTGAACTTACAATTGGTCAACGGTGCTTTCTTTAATACATAAGATTAAATCAGTTGGCAGTTTTGTGATTACATCATGAATGTAATTCAAAACTCATGTATCTATTTATATACAGTATTTGTTTGTTTGTTTGTTTGTTTATGTTTTGTTTTCATGTGAAATGGGAAAAGTGACATTTATTTTTAAAACTAAGCTCACTAAGATTTATGATATTATACCTCAAGGGGACAATTTCTGACTTCATTAGCCTGCATCTGATTACCGATATAGTAAATTTTTCTAAAAACAGGGGTTTTATCCTTCGTTCCAAGTATAAACAAATTCAGAATACACTTCTATTCCAAATTCCTGGTTTTTGCTCACGATATGTACAGCATGCGTGATTCCAGGAGTTGTTATACAGTCACATTTTTCGCCGGGAAGTCGATGTATTTATCCAGTGCAACATAGAAAATGTGCCGAAGCAGAAAAGCAGACCTACATCTGATCACCTTTCACTCTTCTCCATGTTATCTGCATTTATCAGAGCTCTGTAATAGAGAGATCGAGACAGGAGTCAAGTGGAGGATCAGGAAGATCACACAGAAGAACATGCAATGAGGATGATGATGTCAACGATATGAGGATGGACATTTGTGTCCTAATTCTCCAGCAGCATGAGACCTGAACTCACCATGGTGTCTTCCCTGGATTTTAGAAACACATGCAGGAGACTCACAGTGGAGATCAGGTTTTAAAAAAGGCAGACTCACTTCCTGTAAATGTTGATTGGAATTTTCTATCCTATTTTTGTAGTACATGTTATTTTTGGTATGAAATGATTTACCTAGGCTTCTAAAGAAATGCACTTTTCATTTACATATGATGCTTATGCCACACTGCATCATCAATTTATCATGGCTGCTGTGGTCTATATGACTAATCTGTTTACAGCGGTGGAAAACGCATGACTAGTTCTTCATTACTATGCAAATAACTACAATTCATAATGTTTGGGTTGTCGTTATAATTTTCTTGTAAATAAGTAAAATGATGATTACTTACTAAAGAATCTTGGGCCCTTGAGCAAGGCCCTTAACCCTCACTGCTCCAGGGGCACTGTATCATGGCTGACCCGAAGCTCTGACCCCTGCTTCCTAACATGCTGGAATATGCAAAGAGAGAATTTTACTGTGCTGTAATTGTGTATGTATTTGTGTATTTCTCTTTAGCTATATTTCTGCTCGAGTCCAATTAATACGTGTACTTATTTTAATTACGTTTCCAAACAGGGCTCGCTGATCCTTTCGCAATGCTCAAGGACACTTGCATGAAGCACATTGCGTATCCCGTTTCAGTATAACAAAATAGAAGCAAAAAAACAAACAAAAAAGGCAGACAAAATTATATCGTTCTTTTCTTTTATGTGTACAAACAAACACGAAAAAATTTCCGTATCAACAATATGTTGAATATCACAAAATCACAATATCCATTTATCCGCCCAACCTTATTTCTAAAAAAGATGCTAACTTTTCCATTTTCACTTTTATTTACAAACTACAATTGGCTTCTCATTTTCTCATCAATCTATAAATCTAAGAATTGTTCTTCTCTGGCGTCCTCCTCATTGTACACAATGTAAGTAATGCTACAGCAATCATTAACTTCTAAACTGGTGAATTGAATCCACCGGACTGCAGTGTTAAACTTCAGAATGAGTGCACCACAGTCCTACCTTAGTAAAGTGTTTCAGCATACTTGAGTAAGCAAAAAAATGAGTATATAAGTATTTGTTTTGTCTCCTTGGAAAGTACATTGGACGTCACTTTCTTTGAGAAATGCATGTTGAGATAAATTATGTTCATTTGACTTAATCCTCAGCATTATTCAACTTAATTTGCATGATTTCTTTGCTAATGGCAGATTAGATTAGCAACGATTGGTATATCAGTGGTTAAGATGTTGGACTTATGATCAGAACATTATGAGTTTAAGTCCCAGCACCACCATGCTCCATTGAGCGAGGCTCTCAGCAGCTCAGTTGTGTAAATGAGATAAATTGGGGAAATCTCTCTGGCTAAGGGATCTGCCAAATGGCGTAAATGTGAAAGCTTCCAGTACTCCGGTTAGGCAGTGTATTGACCAGCAGAAAATTAGCTACTTAATGGTATATAATAATTACTTAATGAATTAAGTTGTTGCTAGAAAATGAACAGACACCAAACAGCTCTTAATTACATTTTGATACTGTATCTCAGTTTTTTAACTCCTCTTAAAAATAGAAAATAACTAACGAGAGGGAAAAAAAGCACCTTAACGGAATGTTAATGTAGTCTACATAGCATGGAATGAGAGACTAGTGAGCTATAGCAAAACAACTAGTGCTGCTGGATCAATTAAACTTTTCAATGGAAGAAAAAATTAACCAAACCTTCAGACAGATATCTTTTATTAATAAATTATAACACAAAATCCAAAACTACATTGCCCTGTGTGAAAAATGTGTCCCTAAACCTAATAAAACCTAATAAAGTCCTATTTAAGAAATTTCTTGATTGCGAACAGGTGTGGCAGTAATCAGACCTGGGTGTGGCGAGTGAAATTGAACTCAGGTGTGATAAACCACAGTTTTAACAGGGGGCAAACACTTTTTCACACAGGGCCATGTAGTTTTGGATTTAGCTTTCCCTCAATAAAAAAAACATTATTTAAAAAACAGCATGCTGTGTTCACTTGTGTTTTTTTTTTTTTTTACTAATATTTTAATTCGTTTGATGATCTAAAACATTAAAGTGTGACAAACATGCAAAAAAATTAAGAAATCAGGAAGGGGGCAAACACTTTTTCACACCTTTTCTTCATGACTAAAACATTTCGATGGACTTAAAGGAACAGTCATAATTGGTTGATAATGATTAGGCGGTTATTTATCTTATATTTATACTAAGGTAACGTTTGGTGTTCAGCAAGGTTCGGTTTTAGGCCCCCTGCAGAGCCAGATAAGGGATATCAGAATCAGAAAAGAATGTGTAAGAGACATTATTGCACTGGATGCTTACTATTAGCTTATACATCCTTATAAAAAATAAACAGAATTACTTGTACTAATACAACATGAAGGTAGAAGAAAGCTACACAGAAAGTTTTCAGGTCACCCAGGACGCAGCATTGAGAGCACTTACCAGAACTGAAAGACGTGACCACGTATTGTTTCAACCATATTTTATCTACACTTCACTGACTCCCAAAACATTTTGATTATAATGGTTTATTGCCATTGTGTACTTTGATCTAAATGTGAAAGCTATTTATTGGTACCTTAAATAATGTCAGGGTTACTGATTGTAATCAGTTACTACTAAAAGAACTAAAAGAACAAAGAATTTAAGAATTTAATTGCTTAGCTTGCTTATCATTGTTGAGTCTGGTTCTGCACAAGGTTTCTTCTTTTCATCATCTCAGGAACATTTTCCTTGCACACAGTCACATTTGGGTTGCTCGGTATGGATTAATTTATATATTTTAAAATTATATCTGGAATTTAACATTGAATTAAATTGAATTGAATTGAATGTGTTGGTTGAATTGTGTTTAATGATATGTGTTAGATGAAGCATGCATATGTTGAGGGCAGCGTGTTGCATGAAGAATGTAATAGCATGTTGGATAAAGAATGGTGTATACAGTATGTTGGATGAAGCATGGCGTATGAAGCATATTGTACTCAGTGTGTTGGAGGAAACATGTTGGGTGAAGCACATGGAATGAAACGAAGCGCACTGGATGAGACATGGTTTATTAGATATGCTGGATGAAGCTGAATGAACTGTGGTAGATGAAGCGTTTTGCGAAGTCAAGTTGTGTGTGTGTAGTGTGTTATACTAAATGCAGCATGCTAAATGAAGCAATGATACCTTTTGGATGGAAGTACCTTGGCTCAGAAATGTTGGATAAAGTGTTTTGGGTGAAGCATGGGAAAATGAAATCTGTTGGATAAGGTGTGTTGGAGAATGAAGATTCATTCATGTGGTGAATGAAGGTTGGTTGTGTGTGGTGTGTTGGATGAAGTGTGGTGATTAAAGAATGTTGGAAGAGGTGTGTTGGATGAAGTGTGGTGAATGACGAGTGTTGGATGTGAGGTGATGTGAATAATAAGAGTGTGAAAAAGGGCAAAATAACCTCGAGAGTGTGTTCCTCTCTCTGTTCTCGTGTGTTAAGAAGAGGTCGTGATGTTGCGCCTCTGCAGGAACTAAAATGTCGACTCTGTTTCGCAGACTTTGGGAAAATAAACACAGTGGAGCCAAAATGGCGGATTAACATTCATAACCAAGATGGCGGATTGATGGAGATCTTAATGGCACGCAATCAAAGAGATTCTATGCCAACTGTATAGCGGGTAGGGGGCAAGTGAGGGTTATTTACCACCAGTGAACGTGCCCCACGTGCCCATGTGCCCCTCTCACACACCCCGTGCCAGTAAAGGGGGGTGAAATGCCCTCTGATTGATGGCACGGCTTCAGTCCTCCTGTCTGTGTCCCCTCCGTTTTACTCAACTCGCGCCAAGTCCTTCCCCTGCTAGCTCCCAGCAGACACATCAATTAAACACACACACACACACACACACACACACACACACACACACACACACACACACACAGTCTCACACATGCTGGTCTGTGTTGCTCATATTGATACTTAGCTTAGCTTTCCTTAGCTGTTACCTTAATTAGCATGTTTTTTCACACAGAAGGATTTTTAACATTTTTTTAAATCTGTTTTTTAATGTCTTTATTTTATTTTTTTTAACTACATTGTCTTCCTCCACACACACACACACACACACACACACACACACACACATCATTTAAGCAAAATTAGATTTTTGTTGCATGTTAAGCATTTTCTACAAATATTTTTGTATTATATATAAAATATATAATTTATATTAATATGTATGTAACCGATCTTGCTATTATTTACGCTCGTTCTTACACATCGACTGTCTTGTCAATGGCGCCCCCTGGTGCCATTACTGTGCTACGACAATCCATCGCTATATAAATAGCACATTTTAAATGCAAACTCCAAAAAAGCAAGTAAAAGCCTCAAATTATCCAGAATAAATACCTCAAAATAAATACATCTAAACAAATGCGTTAAAGGGATAATAAATACATAGGAAATAAATGTATCTCTGTAAGTAATCACATTTTCTTGATCAGGTTCATGGTGGATCCTATTATAGTAGCAAGGTTTAGCTTAGTCAATATGCATATCTACATGTTTCTGCGAGATAGGAGGAAACCAGAGAACCTGGAGAAGACCCACGCAAACAACAAGAACATTAACAAATGTATAGGCAATATGCCAAGTGTGAGTAGGAGCTCTGAAGCACCAGTGCTTTTCTTCTCAAATACTAGTTAGTTCAATTGAATTCAGTGTTTTTGGGGTGTTTTCATGTGTAACAATCTTAACATTCATATTAATATCAATTCACATAAACAAATATATTGCAAATATACTATTTATATTTATAAATTAGTTTTTATGTTTATCCCTAAGTTTATCCCTCACAGCCGAGCCAGTGGAGACCGTGACAAGGAAAAACTCCCTGAGACGGTCTGAGGAAGATCAACCAGATTCAAAAAGTGACTTATCCTCATCTGGGTGGCATCGAATGTCCATTCATTACAGGTACATCATTGTTGAGGTTATTAACTGCTCACTGGAGTGTAAAACCGTTCATGGTGATTGTAGGAATAAAAAATAATGGAAAAAAACCCATAAAATATAAGGTCTAACAATTTTAAAGCAGTAGCCTTTTGTGTTTTGCACGTAAAGTTATATTAATGAAGGAAGTGAACTGGACCGCGTCGGTTCTTTCCGATACGATTCCTTGGTTTTGTTTTTTTCTTTTTTTCTTTCTACATAGTATAGTACACCAAAATAGCATTAGTTAGCATACAATAAAAAATTAGCTGTGAAAGGCTCAACACAATAAAACCATATTCATTTCAAATGTATAATAATAAAATATTCCTCAGATTCTTGTCTTTTTTTTTATTAATTAAATGCCAAAAGAACAAGAGGTATTACAACATCATGTCAAATTAACACTAACTTACAGAGAAAAAGAAACAAAAAGAAAAAAAAAATTTACATAAATGTCAATGCTTTTAGAGCATTACATGTTTTCAGTGCTTTTGTGTCTGTTTGTTCCAAGAGATTTACATACAATTTAGAGTCATTAATAAAATGGGAAAAGTTTAGTCTACACTGAGCCCACTTTTTCCTATGAATATGACATTTTTTCCTAATAAAATAAACAAATATAAGTATAATGTGTTGTTGTTCCCAATTCAAATGTTCATGTTCTGTAAAAAACAGCACATCAATTATACATATTTCTATCCCACATTCCATTTTTCTATTAATATAGAATTCCAAATCCTTCCAAAATAATCTTGAGTAAATACAATGAAAATAAATTATGCATATTTTTTTTTTCTTGACCCCAGAATTCACAGATATATGAAATATTCATCTTAAATCTTTCCAAAACTTAGCAGGATCAATTCTATGGCGTATTTTGAACGCTTAAAACACGTAAAACACTTCCTTCATTTTCTTATTGATACAAAACTTTACATACAGTTTACATACTTTAACCCGAGAAATATAACCAAATAAAGAAGAGCGTAATAATTTTGCTGCAGGTAAAAATACACAACAAAAAGAAATTCCTTATTATCATATTACTACACTGTTGTTTTGTCGATTCCTTCTGAAATATAATTTTTTGTAAGTATCATCACACTCTTTGGTATTGGAATTGAAATTTTGGAAGAAATTCAGTATATGACAAAAAGTTTCAATGAAAATTACATAACTGTCTTAATAAAATGAATACTTTAATTAAACCAAGTCTGAAAATATAAAGATTTGTTTCTAAATATTAGATCTTTGTTGCTCCATATGAAATAGGTGTGGGGTGAAAAATTGTCAAAAAAATGACATTTCAACAAAAAAATCAACGCCTCCCAGACTGTTAAACATATAATTAGAAAACTCTCTATTCCTTATAAACTCTATTAACCATTTAATTTTAAAGGTGTCATTAAGAGTTTTATAATGTAAGACCTCAGTTAGTCCGTCATTGCCTGGAGATGTGTTAGTCTTTAATACAAAAAAAAATAATGCATGCGCTCTTTGACCTCTTCAATGTCTATTTCTTTATAACAAGTAATGTTCTGGTTTAGTTTTTTGGTATCACTCACCAGCTATCTAGAAAAGTATCAACGCCGGAAGAAGCTGATATGGGAGAATACAGATTATTAAAAAACTGTGCAACATATTTTGAGATAACTGAGGAATTATCTACTTATTTATTGTTAATTCTTTATTTTGAGATGGAGGAAAAAAACACTTTTTTTTGTCGAGGCCAACAAAATATTTATGTTTTTTTCCCCCCTTTTTCCATTCAAATTGCAATAAATCAAATTTTTTGTAAATCGCAATCGGTGAAAGCTTCCTTTTTCTTTTTAAATACATTTAAAATATCTTCAATAAATCATTTTTCTTTCTTTCTTTTTTTAGTTTTTGATTGCAAATTTCTAATATCAAACTTCAATAATTACCAATATTTTTTAAATCTGCAGCTCTTCTATATTTTTCAATAATACCTTTAATATTTTCCTTTAAACCTTCATTTTCAAATAAAATTGTTCTGTTATTTCCAATAACAGCTATGTTTTTTTGACTGAATTATCTTTTACCATATTATTTTAATAAATATTCCTTTATGATCTGTCATTATGAAAGGTTTGATCAATAAAGAGGTCACATTATTGGTTAAATCATTAGTCTTAAACATACATTAACCAATTTATCTATCAATGGTTTCATTAAACACAGTATTCGACTTATATAAATTGTTCGTTATCTTTTATCTAACACAAGTAAAATAAATCTACACAATAATTTTTTCCTTCATGTAATATTCTCCCTGTAAATGTATCTTGTAAAATAGCGCCCCCTGCTGCCAAATGACATCCAAATCCCTGTTTAACAGGAATTTTGTCGCCTCCGAGTCTTGTGTTCTACGTCACAACAGCGCGACGGAGCGCGGCCGTCGCGCTGCGTCATCAGAACGCGACGCTTTAATACGGAAAGATGGCGGTGGCGTCTGCAGCGGCTGCGGCTACGCTCCGGGGCGTTAGTCCCGCCAGAGAACCAGCTTTGGACCGCGTTAAAGTGGAGGAAGGCACCGGTACGGGGCAGAGACTGAGGGTTTACAGCGGCTGCTGCGCGACTGTGTACAAACGCGTGTTTTTTCATTGTGGCTGTGCCTGCTAACTTCACTAGCATTAGCCCCTGGGTGTCGTTAGCGGTAGCTGTTTTTGTTTTGAGTGTCTCTTGGAGGTTAAGAGGCTTCTTCTACAAGCAGCTGTTCCATTACACATAATAATATTTTATTGTTCTATGTGGAAGATAGTCAGTACTCTGGATTGGGTTATGATACAGTGAAATAGAGGAGACAGAGAGAAATGTATTCCTGTTGTTCAATGTTGTGTATTAACATCAGCAATCTGGTTTGTGACTGGTGTTATGAAGTCGAACCCTAAAACCAGGCCTGGTCATTACCCTGTCTGATGTGCAGTATGTTATGTAGGGTGTATAATAACTATTCGAGAGTGATCCACTATGAAAAGAAACCCTGTAGAATTTGGGTATTGTGTATGGATGAAGCAGATTGTGAGATGTTGCACCTGTTTAAAGTGAATGTGTGTGTGTGCGCGCAGAAACGGAGAAGCAGAGTCGTGTGTCCGCTCTGCTGGAGAGGCTGCACGCCAAACACAATGCCTCAAGACCATGGCTGGAAACCAGCAAAGTCGTCCGCACAGCCATGGTGTGTGTTTGTGTGTTGAAGATTGTGTAGAGCTATAAGTCCTAACTGTGGTGTTGAAAGACATTTATTTGCAGTACGAGTACCAAATTGAGCTTCACACTTCTAAAGTGTTGTGTGTGTGTGTGTGCAGGAAAAGCGTGGTGTAATGAACTCAGCCGGTCATCAGCTCCTGCTCAATTGTTTAGAGACGCTTCAGAGGGCACTTAAAGGTGAAAGCGTTTTTCTTTTCCATCATTAAACGACACTGAATGTAAATACAAATGGGGGAGAAAAGTACACTTTTTTTTTTGGTTCCTTGTGCATTTGATAAAATTTCATAATCGTTTCAGTGTCCTCCCTGGCGTCCATGACCGATCGTCTGGAGTCCATCGCCCGTCAGAACATGTGAGTGTCCCTGCTCGTACACCACCTCCAGCTGAAACGTCACATGATCACCCATTTATCGCTTGTCCTGCAGGTTGGGGTCGCACCTGAGTCCCTCGGAGACGGAGTGTTACATCACCTCGGACATGTTCTATGTTGAAGTGCAGCTCGACACCATGGGCCAACTGATCGACGTCAAAGTGGCTCACCACGGAGAAAACCCTGCGGTGAGAGAGAGCAAGAGGAGAGAGAGAGATGAGGAAAATACAAGGACATATAGGCATTTAGGAAGAGACAGATAAGGGGAGAAAGAAATTAAAAGAGCCTAAAGGAAGAGGAAAAAATGGAATAACAGATAAAGTTAGAGAGATAGACAGAGGAAAAGATGATGGAATGCAAGAAAAAAGGTTCAATTTGTAATTGTGTTTTATATGAACTCTTATTTAAGTGTTTATCTCTAATGTATAAGGTGTCTGTATATCTGTAACTATTCCTGCAGTGCATTAGATGTAAATTTTAGAACAGAGCTTCCCCTGTTTTCCTTTTACAGGAAGGAAGCATGTAGACCTCAAATGTTGTATTTCCCACCGCAGTGTTACAGACTGTTGCTTTAATGATCACTGAATTCGCCTTTAACTCTTCCTTTTCTCTCGTGTAGAGCTGCCCCGAGCTCATCCAGCATCTGAGGTGAGGAACAGTGAACAGACTCAGCTGTCAATCAGCTTAATGACGTCTACAATCACACGTTCAGCGTTTCATTGCTTTATGTGTGTATCATGTGTACAGAGAGAAAAACTTTGAGGAGTTCTCCAAACACCTGAAGGGTCTCGTGAACCTGTACAAACTTCCTGGGGACAAGTGAGTCGTGGTTTATTCTAATACATGTAAATAAAAAAATGTAAGGAATTGGATTAAACGTTTGTAATAATTATATTTAGAAAAATATCTTTATATTTTTGTGGTTTTTTTTCCCCATAAAGCAAACTGAAGACTAAAATGTACCTGGCCCTGCAGTCTTTGGAACTGGACCTTACTAAGATGATGCACATGTTCAGGTGTGTAAAAAAAAAAAAAAAAAAAGAGAAATTCCATGTAAAATAGCACTGGACTTTATTACAAAAAAAAGTACTTAATTGTGAAAATGTGGCAACTAAAAGAAATATACTAATTAATAAATTATCAGTAATAAATAAAATATAGCGTCCTGTGCTCCATCACTCATGCAAAAACAAGCAGCACTTGGCGTCGCTGATTTGTTGCTGTCGTAAAAGGCAGCAGACCAGAACCCGGAAAAACCATCGTTTTGGATTTTTGCCGATAGCTCCAGCAATCAGCTCTCGGTGCTGATTAATCGGGTCACATCTTGTATAATGCTGTAACTCTAAAATATTTTATTCGTTATTTTGATGCACAAATAAGGTCTAAATCCGTAAACAGAAATTAGCAGTAAAACAACAGCCAGACAAATAAAAAAATAATAAAGCATAAAAAAAAAAGTCCTGTTTCTTGCAGGATAGCCACAAAGGCCAACACGGTGGAGACGATCCTGCACGGCGGCGTGGGCCTGCTCACCCAGAGGAGCGGCGGCCAACTCCTGTCCCTGCAGTGCTACGTCTCGCCTTACGACATTTTCGAGGAGGGAACCGGCGCTCAGCTCAACTTCACCGACGCAACCTGTGAGCTTTAGGATTTATAAATGTGCCACAAATCAATCCGTCTTGTTTTATTTTGAGTTCTTCCATCAGTTTATCTATTCGCTACATTTTTTTCTTCCCAGTCCCTCGTTCTTTCGGCGTGTCCGTGTCTGTGTCTGTGGAGGGAACGTCGTCTGTCTACAAACTTCCCATCGCGCCTCTCATCACCGGCTCTCACCCAGTGGATAACAAAGGGTAATTCTTACTTATTTATTTGGAATATTTTGGAATAAAATGACATGCTAATGGTGGGTGATTTATTTGTATTGTTCTACCATCACATCCTTATGTTCCCCCGCGTTTAGTACGCCGACATTTTCTCCTGCGTCAAACTCGAACTGTGTCGACCTTCCAGCGTGTTTCTACCTGAAGATGAAGCGGCCCATGCCCTTCTCACTATCCTTTATTCACAAAATGGGCAACGTTACCGGTAAGACAGAGACCTGGGACAGTGAATGAGGTTGGCAAGATCACTGTAGAGGCGGAGCTTGTTTTCATCAAGTTGAAATTGTGTGTATTTGAGTGGTAAAAGGTTGTTTTGTTTTTGTAGGTATCCCAGTGTTTGAGTCAGTCCCTGCCTTGTCTCCTCTCTATGATCTCATCATTAAAAGTCAGTTTAGCGAAGAAGGTGGCAGCGGGGCTCCAGCGTCGGCCCGATCCAAGAGATTTTACGCAGTGAGTAATATCATTTACAAAAAAAAGAAAGAAAAAACACTTTTTTGCAACGTGCTCATTTTGCTCGTAAAAAAATGTTTGGCGCGAGATACAATGTCGGGCCAAAAAACCTTTTTTTTTTTTTTTTTTTTTTTTTTGGGACAGGAAATACTTGTTATATTTTAATGTTGTCTAATGTTTTTCTGAAAGATGAAAGAATTTCGTTTTTTCTCACTGACTGGTTTCTTGTCTAATTAGTTAAAAATAATAAATTTTTTTCAACACATTGTAAATTGAATACTAATAGAAATTAACATTCACAACAATCACACCTGTTAGTACAGCGATTCATCTTCTGATACTTCTGTACAGCATTTGATCTTTTTTTTATTATATATTTTTTTAAGTCTCTGCCAGGACAGCAGCACTGTTACTTTCTGAATGGAGATGCCCCAGTGCAGGATGGGAAATCTCTGCAGGGAGCTCTGGTTTCCAAAATCCCTTTCCGACACCCTGCTCAAGTACCCACGCTGCTGGATACCATACGACACCAAGCAGCATACAACACCCTGATCGGTAGCTGCGTCAAAAAGACCTACATAAAGGAAGGTGAGTGTGAGGCTTCAAAGGATTTGCTGAGCAGCTCCCGTGTGAACGTGGTTCATCAGGAACCTGGTTAATTTTTTAATGCGACTGTGCTTCAGATAAGCCCGTGTCCATCGCCACACGCATATCTAACTCCCTGTTTTGACCTCACGTCCACACACTGTTTTACTGTTCCACACTTCTACTCCCATGTGTGTTACACAAGTCACTGTGTGTGGGGAATATCAGTGTTTTGCTGTGATTTGCATGAAGTTTGCATTGTATTCCAATATTTACCATCAATATTTGCTGTTACAATGAGAACTGTCACAGATATGTACAAGTTTCTTGCACATTATGGCCAGTTCAGGTACATTCACATCTCACCTGCAGTATGCAGATGTGTGACGCGTTATAAAGCCAGATGTTTAGTTTAGTTTAGAGCTTTATTTATCCCCTTGGGGCAATTAATTCAAGCTGTCGTGGTGATCAGAACACACACATACAAATGTTAATACCTTAAAAAAAAGAAAAAAGAAGGAAAAAAAAAAGAAATAATAATAATGTGTTGTCTTTATGCTGTTATTTCTGTAGATGCGCCAGGGCTGCTGCAGTTTGAGGTTTGTCCACTGACAGACTCCAGCTTTAGCGTATCCTTTCAGCACCCTGTCAACGAGTCTCTTGTCTGTGGTAAGGATCCATTCGAATCCAATTTCAGAAGTCACAATCAAAGTGACCGAACGCCTTATAAACTGATGGTTGTCTTTCTCTATCTTAGTCGTAATGGAGGTGATCGACTCACGGCAGGTAGCGTGCAAGCTGTATAAGGGCTTGTCTGATGCTTTGATCTGCACAGATGAGTTCATTACCAAGGTGGTTCAGCGGTAAGTGCAGCAACGTGCTTCGACTGCATTTTCTCATCTTTCACACCGAGTGATGACTTCTAATGCGTGTGTGTACTGTAGGGTTGCAAAAAAGGTGGTAAATTTCCAGGAAACTTTCCATGGGAACTTCATCTGGGGAATTTTGGGAAATTTATATACAAACAGAATCATATATCATATACAAGCAGAATATTAACATTTGTTTGGTCATAAGCTGACGTGCATTCAAACTTAAACATTTGTAAAAATAAAATTTTTTCATTTCGATTCAATGGTTAGTATAAATTTGTTGCAGGAAGTAATTCACGTGAATACTCGCTACGATGGACATTTTCTGACATTATTTTGTCTGCCATGTGTGAACAGTGCATGGAGGGGGCGTGGCTTCAGTAGCCCTGCAGTAAATGTGCTTTGATTGAATGCAATTTAGCAAAATTGCAAAAAAAAGTTCTATCCTACACATTCATCAATCTGTTTTTTTTAACCAAGATTATCCTGCAAGATTTCTTTCTGAACTACAATTGAGTTCCTTGTTACCTGCAGTTTTGTAATTTCCCAATTTAGTTCCATTAATTTCCCGGTAATTACCATGGAAAGTTTCCAGGTTTGAATTTGGCAACCCTAGTATAAAGGTATGCTATATTTGGAATATGACCAGCGTGTCATCACAGAGATATTTAATAGTTATCTTCTAATGCCTTCTTTCTCAGATGCATGTCCATCCCTGTGACCATGCGTGCGATTCGTCGCAAGGCGGAGACGATTCAGGCAGACACCCCAGCCTTATCCCTGATAGCTGAAACTGTGGAGATAATGGTGAAAAAAAACCTTCCTCCCACAGGAAGCCCTGGATACATGGGGATGGGCACAGGACCTGATGGGAGCAACAGTGTGGGCCTACCTGGTGTAGGGGGTGGTACTACACCTACAGGAGGCAGTAGTGCTGGGAATTTGGGTGCAGGTGGTCAATTCCCAGGTGCAATGAGTTCGTTTTTCAACATGAGCCACCAAGGAGGTTCAGTTGGGGACACTATGGGACAGCAACAGCAGCTACAGCAGCAGCTCCCACCACAGCACGGCCACAGTTCAGATGATTTTAGCAAAGTGACTCAGAACCCAATACTCACCAGCCTTCTAAAAATAACAGGTAGTGTAGGTTCTAGCCCCACTACTCAGAGCTCTGCTGGCTCACAGCCACACCAGACCCCTCCACCGACCACCTCGCCTGCCAGCAATACCAAAAACCATCCCATGCTAATGAACTTGTTGAAGGACAACCCCTCGCAGGACTTTGCTGCTTTATATGGGAGCAGCCCTCTGGAGAGACAAAACTCTTCTGGTTCTCCTCGCACAGACAGCCAAGGTCAGCCGTGTCCCGGAGGAGGCACCAAAGGCAAGAAGAAGCGACCAAGGGGCACCGATAAGGGTGTAATGGGGCCCGGGGGAGGTATGGGAATGAAACCGCAATCCCAGCAACAGCAAATGGGAAGCCTAAGCCAGCAGCTCCATCACACACACCCTCCCACTGAAGACGACTTTCATCGTGAGCTCTTTTCTATGGATGTTGACACGTCTCAGAATCCTATATTTGATGTCAATCTTCCAGGTGATGGGTTGGACACTCCTCACAGTATCACCCCAGCTCCAAGCCAATGTGGAACCCCACCATCAGGCCCCGGAATGTCGTACCACCCCCAATCACACGTCCAGTCTCAGAGTCAAGCTCAGTCACAGCCATCAGGCTCTTTGCCTCGGATGGTGCGCCTCTCGAGCTCTGAAAGTATTGGTCCTGACATTAATGACATTCTGTCTGATATTCCTGATCCAGCCACTAAAGGGTGTGGGCAGCATCACATGGGTGGGGAAGAGGGAGGTTCTTTAGACACTCCATTAAGGGATTCCTCTAGCTCAGGCCAGGGTAGTGCAGTATTCGAAGCTGATCTGTTTAATGCCAACAGCAATGAAAACACCTACACTGATCCAGCAGATCTGTTAGCAGAGGCCACTACTGCAGCTACACCAAATAGTGATGCCTCCTCAAGTAATTTCTTTCCAGACACAGACTTCAATCCTGAGTTACTGCCTGGTCAGGGAACCTTCTCACATACAAGCTATTTTGACAGTTCACCCAGTCCAGAGCAGGATCTTGACCTAGTGAAGAGTTTCAGTGGGGGAAGTCAGCAGAATACACCTTCGGGTACGCCTCAGAATCCAACTTCGCATGGCAGGAACACACCTGATGCCTCCCTAAAGGACCCTTTTGATGTTAGCATGGTTTTTAGTGGAGGAGGGAAACCTTTGCTAGGCCCAGGGCCAGATTTGAGTGATTCGCATGGAGGTGGTGGACAGAGTCCACTGACGATGGGTATAGCAGGACTTGGCAGTGACTTTAAAAGTAGTGAAGTAAAGGTCAAACAGCAGCAGATGAGACCGAAGGAAGACAACGGCGGAGGTAACTCTGGAATGGGGATAGGAGGATCAGGCTCTTCCGAAGGAAAGCAGATGAAGCGTAGTCGTACACCATCTAGTGAGGGAAAATCAAAAGAAAAACCACCTAAGCGTAAAAAGCTCGATCCAGAAGGCAAGTCTCCTTCACACAGCTCTGGGGGTCGACCCTATACCCCTCCAAGTGGGAGTGTTAGTTCTGGTGGTTCAATGAGCGGAGGTGGATCCAAATCTCCAGGTAGCTCAGGTCGTTCTCAGACTCCACCAGGAGGTGCTACCCCACCTATACCTAAAATCACAATACAAATACCAAAAACCTTAACTGGTGGCAAAACGTCTTCTCATGGCGGTTATACTTCAAGCAGTTCAGCAGCTGGAAGTACTGGTGGTACCGGTGGCTCGAGCAGCAGTAAAAGCCACCATTCCCACTCCTCTTCATCTTCAGGAAAAATAAAGACTAGCAAGATGGAAGGCTCCATGGGTCAAGGTAACAGTTCTAAGCCACCAGGTGCAGGAGGAAGTGGGAGTGGCATGAACCCACAGTCCAAGAGCTCTTCTCTTGGCATGGGTTCAGGCAAACCAGGCTCTTCTCCAATCACTAAACATGGTATGTCAGGTTCAGGTAGCAGTGGTAGCAGTGGAGCAGTCAGTGGGAATAAAATGAGGCCCCAAGGAGGTAAGCCTCCTGGATCACTGATAAATCCCAGCATTAAGCCAAACATTTCTCCTTCACACTCTCGGGCTGGGAGTTCTGACAAACTTTCCTCTCCGATGAAACATCAGCAAGGAACGGTTCCAGGAACGCCACCGTCCTCGAAAGCTAAGTCCCCAATTGGTTCTGGAAGTGGGAGTTCAGGGGGGTCAAAATCTTCTGGTGGTGGGATGAGTTCCCAGAAACAGTTAGGAAGTGGTTCTTCTTCTGGTTCTTCCTCCTCTTCCACTTCATCTGCCAGCTCCGCTTCATCAGGCTCTATGTCCTTTTCTTCTGGTGGTCAATCACAATATGGGGGTGGAGGGGGTGGAGGGAACAACCCTAATGCCAAAGGAAAGTCTCCTAGCCGAAATAAAAAACCTTCCCTGACAGCAGTCATAGACAAACTTAAGAGTGTGGGAAGCGGTGGCATCGGTGGAGAGGAGTGTGAAGGCGGAGGTGGAGGTGGTGGTCCTGGCAGCAATACCGTGAGTGGAGGTGGGGGGGTACCTCCAAATGTCGGTCCTCCAAAACGAGACAAGGTTGAAAAAGAAGGAAAATCCAAGGGAACTCTTTCATCTGGAAATTCGGGCGATAAAAAGATGATGGATCCTAAAAGTAGTGGAGTGAGCAGTACTGGTGTGGCTAAGATTATCATAAGCAAACCTGATGGTGGTTCTCCAAGCATCAAGTCCAAAGTAACTCTTCAGAAGCCTGGTGACGGATCAGCAGAAGCTTCCATGCGCCCCCAGCTTTCAGGCCTGAAAGCGTCACCTCTTTTCAGTGGCTCAACACCAAAGCATGACCGCAGTTCCCCCAGCCACAGCCGCTCGCCCGGATACACCCCTCTCTTCCAGGACAGCGAGAGCGAGTCGGGTAGCAGTTCAGTGGCAGAGAAATCGCATCAGAACAGCACCAGCTCCGACGACGATCAGAGCATGAGGCCAATCCAGCCACCACAGGACTACATGTCGGTCAGCCTGGGCGAGAAACACAAGAAGCACAAAAAAGAAAAGAAAAAGCAGAAAGAACGGGAGAGGGAACGGGAGCGGGAAAGGGACAGGGATCGAGAGAAGGAGAAGAAGAAATCAACAATGTCCTGTGTTCCCTCTTCACATCCAATAAAGGCAGACAGCTGGTCCAGGTCTCCTCTGTCTTCAGAACCCTCCATGTCTTTGCTCAGCTCTGAACGTGTCTCTCGACCGAGTCCTGTGTACATGCACACTGAGGATGACGACCTCATGGACTCTGCTCTCACCGGCTCCAACTTAGAACCGTTCAAATAGAAATGATCCCACGGGCCACACATTTTTTTTTCTTTTTTTCGCATGATGTTTTGGCAACTGAAGGTTCTGCAGTTTAAATGTTGAATTTTTTTTAAAGACTTTTAATGAAGTCAGATGGAGACACTCCATCTGTCCACACATGCGAAAATAATACATTATGCGTTATAGAATTGCCGCCGATTACCAATGCAAAAATAAGAACCCCCTCACAACCCCACCTTCCAAACAGTGGCGATAAAAGTCCATCATATCTATTATCTAAATTATTTCTCCTGATAGATCTTATTTTCATTTTTCTGCCGTATGATGACAATGTAAAAAAAACCACAAAAAATGTCTTCGTCCTTTGTTACGCCTTTTTATAAGCGCTTTTATTTTATTGGACATTTTAATAGTGTTTGTTCATTTTCATCCTGTAGTTTTAAACTTCGTAGGAGTGTAAGAAGCAGATTTCCTTATTCGTGTGTAAATACTTCTTCATTTTACACGATCGAAATAAACTCCGTGTATTAAACTTACATTTTTACGTATGAGAAGTGTGGTGTTTTTGAAAGCGTTTGACAAATATCACCAACAGGGGTCACCACTGAGCTATATTTGTATTATTTGTTAAATATATAAAGTACACGAGCATAAAAACCTGAAAAATCTCTACAGCGTTTATAATCTCTTTTTAATAAATTAATAAATTATAATTGTTACTATTTTGGTCAATTCCAGTTTCTTACAACCTGCCACATGTTCATCCTGCAATTATTTATATATTTTAATTTCATACAAATAAAAAGAATTGTAGTTATTGAGAACCTCTACATGGCATATCGGTATATCATTATCACCTTCCAGGAATGAACAATTTCTTTGTACCTCTGTATTCCCCCTAATAACACAATTTTGCATTTATTTAAAAACACAAAACCTGTTCCAGCACAGCGATGCTCCTGTGCACAAAGTGAGCTTCTTGAAGATCTGGTTCGCATGTTTTGGAGAGGAAGATCTCCTGCTATAGAGCTCTGATCTCATCCCTACTGAACACCTTTGGGATAAATGTGAACGCTGACTGCACCCCAGGTTTACTCACCTACATCAGTACCTGCCTTTCATAACACCCTTGTGGCTGATGCACTAGATTTTGCTTATGGATATTTATGTTCATCTTTTCAGAATAGTGAAGGGAATTATGAAAGTATTAGGACTAAATTTGGAATGCGATGCTCAAAAATTGGAACTATAGTGTACGTCAAATTACATTCCACAGCAAAGGAAACATTCAGTTCAATTCCAGAAATATAGAAACTATAAAGTTAGAAAATATAAGTTTAGTGCAAATTATTTTGTACCTCACAAGTTTATCCCTAATAACGAAGTCAGCGGTAAAAAAAAAAAAAAACATTCTAAAAAAACTCTAAAAAAAAAAAAAAAAAACATCCTCATCGGGGTGGTCATCATTGTTGAGGTGCAATTCAGTAATGGTTGCTGGATACCGGAACTGAACAACGATAATGTACACATTAGATTTTGATTAATTTACAATTTCTTGCTAACACTTATATTGTGTTGGGGTCCAATTTGACTTTATGATGTGTAGATTCAAAATTTCAGTAAATTCTTAGGGTTAGGGCCATCTGTGGTGCTACGGGTCAAATTTGACCCGCCAAGAATATACACTCTAAAATGCACCCACGCATTTTACACTGAACAAAATTATAAACGCAAAACTTTTGTTTTTGCCCCATTTTTCATGAGCTGAATTCAAAGATCTAAGCCTTTTTTACACAATAGGCCTATACCAAGGCAGAGCACCAACTGAGAACATAATCAGAATGAGCCCAGGGCCTACAAGATACACTGTGTCGCATTTTGAAGACATCAAGACAGCATTTGAGTTGTTTATACCCACCATCTGTTTTCGAAGATCCTGCTTGAGATGACAAACACTGAAGGGAGAAGGTTGTTTGGCAACAGCTGGGTGCAGATTGACAAAACACACACCTGGGATGCTCACACAGGGCTGTAGGTTCTTGCTGGGGTTTACAGATCCTGTACTGAGGCTACAGCCAGCTTATGGAATGGTGAGACAAATCGGAGTAATTTTCGAGCTACCATGTCACTTCAGACCTCAACAGTTATCCGCTTTGACAACCGAGAGACAAGAGCTTCTCGCCGTGTGAGTGAAAAGCTTTGCTCCATTAGGGATGTTTGGGACAAGTGCGCCACTTTTTTACCTCTTTCCTACCATAAAACTGTGCGTATAATATATATGTATACAGTGGAACCTCGATAGTTGGCGACTTCTTATTTGGAACCGGAGAGTAACTCGTGAGAAATCTGATAATTTCAATTCAATTCATTTTTATTTGTATAGCGCTTTTAACAATGAACATTGTCTCAAAGCAGCTTTACACAGATAATGCGGTGATTAAAAATGAATATGTTCTTTATGAGTAAGTTTGTCCCTGATGAACGAGCCGGTGGCGACTGTGGTAAAGGAAAAACTCCCCGAGATGGCATAAGGAAGAAACCTTGAGAGGAACCAGACTCAAGAGGGAACCCATCCTCATCTGGGTTACACCGAATGTCCATTTGTGGCAGGTATACAATGTTGCGGGGTGCAGTGATGATGATCAAAAGCGAACTGTATTCCTGAGTCAGTGTAGGAGACTGTTGACATCAACCAGTCCAATCCATCCTCAAAGCTCCCATTCTTACTCCGGAATTTCATGGAACCACCCAAGGCGTTGATGACAAACCTTCCCCAGCTGCACAGAGTGGCCTCCAGTCGAAGAGAACACTATCCAGAGGCAGGCCTGGACGAAGTGGGAAGATTTACGGAGGGGAGAAGGGCAGGAACAGTGGTCACTGGAGCCTCAGGAGCATGTTTAACTCGACCGAGAGAGAGAGAGAGAGAGAGAGAGAGAGAGAGCGAGAGAGAGAGAGAGAGAGAGAGAGAGAGAAAGAGAGAAGAGAGAAGAGGGTGACAGGAAGAGAAGGATATGGATTATTAAGTGTACCTATTGTTGCTTGAGAGTTAAAGTCACAGTGCAGTTTGTACCAATAAATGACATCAAAATGTTTGGAAAAAACTTTTACATTATTGTATTCATTCATTCATTTTCTCCCGCTTATCCGTAATTCGGGTCGTGGGGGCAGCAGTCTAAGCAGGCCCCCGCCTCCGACTGCTGCCCAATCCTCACAGCACCGTCCCTTACGGTCCCTCCTGCAGGTGGTGAGCCCACGGAAAGGCCATTATTGTATTCTTCATTTAAAGTAATAAAGAAAACATTTATGGCAATTCACAAATTTTGTTGAGTTTACAGTACAGTACTGTACAATTCCCCTTGAAAAAGGAACCGTTAAAAGAAGAGAATCGAAATGTCGCCGTTTTTTGTTACTCGCGAGGGTCAAAGAACGTAACCCCCGCAAGTATCGAGGGTGCGCTGTGTATATACAGTATATGTACAGTAAAACCCCGTTGTACGAGGATAATTCGTTCGTAAAAATTGCTCTTAGGTCTATTTGCTCGTACGTTTAAACTGATTTTCCCCACAAGAATGAATGTAAAAGTGATTTAATCCGTTCCGAGATCTCATTCGATCGCTCATTTCTGCAAAAGTATTTGTAGCCCATTTTAACAAACAAATACACCGCAAATTACCGTAATGTAAACATCATTGTGAGACACGCACCACGCTTATAACCTTCTTGGTTTCAATAGTAATTCTATTTACTTTCGTTTTCACAGCACCATCACTGATTTTCCTGGGAGACATTTTTCAAGATTTTTAGTGAAATAAAAATATAACACTGAAAAAAGTTATGTTTTTGCTGCACTGAACAACGAGAGCGACCGAGTGGTACGTCATCAACTAAGCAACTGATGTGACCCTCCGCCGAAAACCGGCAGTGGGTTTGTTAATGCCTTCGAAATTTGCTCGCAAAATAGGGTAAACTTTTGCGAGTAAGGTCGCTTGTATCTCCGTTTGCTTGTACTATTAGTTGATCGTACAATAGGGTTTTACTGTATATATATATATATATATATATATATATATATATATATATATATATATATATATATATATATATATATATATATAATGATTTTCATCAAGCAAATCAAAGCGAACATTGCTAGCGATACAAATCAATCCCACATCTATCACAACTTGAGCAGATAAATCCAGAAGTGCTAAGAAGCTACGAAATTACAAAACTCACAACCTCCTTCTCGAGTAACGGACACTTACATATGAGTTACTCAGTTTACAGAAAATACACGGAAAAATAAAGTACTGATTACGAGAAAATCATTGTGATGAGGAGAAAACTACTTTTGTTATGGTGAGAAAATAAGAAAATTAAAATGAGAAAATTAAAATGAGAAAATAATAATAATAATAATAATAATAATAATAATAATAATAATAAATAAAAATGAGAAAAATGTTTTGGTGATAAAATGGCGTTGCGATCATGAGAACACAGCTCTCGTTATGTCCAGATCGCGAGAAAATTCGCTCGTGATCACGAGAAAACAAGAGAATGATTATTAACGATCGTCGCATGGCCTCTTAGGACTTCTGTAGATAAGAGATCTGAGTGACTGAGGGAGTCGAATGAGTGGCAGGAAAGTTGAAAAGTTTACATGAAGAAATAAACAAAAGCGTAACACAATAAAAGTCTATATTCTTAACGTCATACATCGTTTCCTGTTTGTACTTAACCGTGCTCTAAATCTAGGAGCAGCATATATACTGTTCAAAACCAAATTTTCACCTGTAGAATAAACCTGTGTGTCATGAGGCTTTACTGGATGGGATTTCGTTTGTTTTCTATCTCTCTCTCACACACACTTGAACGTCGGGGAGTTGATCAGCTTAGCAAAAGAAGCAGTCTTGTGTTAAGTCACACACAATCAGTTGTGTGTGTGTGTGTGTGTGTGTGTGTGTGTGTGTGAGCAGGCGGGTGGTGGATTAGGCTCTTAGCTCAGCACTGAAATCACCTGATCTCCACTTTTCTGTCAAATTTGCATAAATCTTTTATTCCCTCTTTCTCTCTCTCACACACACACACTCTTTGTCTACTCTTTTCCTTTTTTCTCGCAGCTTGTTAGTCTCTCCGTCAATCTTCCTTTGTCTTTAGTCTCTCTGTCAGAAAGTGAGGGCATGTGAAGGAGGAATATTTTGCTCTGCCGCGTTCGTTTGTGTACCTACGAATGTGCGAAAAGCCTCGAATGTGCCGGAGAGGAACAAAGTGGTTAAAGCGGTAATCAGCTCGTTCCGGTCGCCGAGTGGACTCGCTTTAACGCCGTGCCGGATTAATTCTGACATTTCGCTCCAAACCGCTTTTTAACACGAGCCCCGGGGTCTAATTCGCGATGATGTGCGTGCGCTGAAAATAAAAGCTGATTAGCGTGACCCGTATCCACAATGTCCAATTAATCAGATGGCATGAGAACAAACAAAGAGCAAAAGTGGTGCTCGTTTCAAAAGGCTCTCTCCTCTCAGCCGCACAAACCCAAATCACAATTTACATTTTAAACGAACGTGTGCCGACGCCAGTATCACAAACAGCTTGTATCATTCGCTTTGTGTTCATTCCTTCGGGTTTTTTCCACTCATTGTAACCCCATGGTTACTGTTTGCTCATTTCAATGATCTTTTATGTCCTATCCTAGATTCTTTTCTCCACCTTATACAGCGATCAGGTATAACATTATGGCCGACTGGATGGTTGGATCGGACCACGCGGTCCAAGTCCAACCTTCTCTCCACACGTGCATCGATGAGCCTCGGCCGCCCACGACCCTGTCGCCGGTTCACCACTGTTCCTTCCTTAGAGCACTTTTGATAGACCAGGAACATCCCACAAGAGCTGCAGTTTTGGAGATGCTCTGACCCAATAGAAATACAAATTAAAATGAATTGAATCGACATTATGAGCGGCGATTGAATATCACTGATTATCTCTTTATCCTGGCGCCTGGGATATACGAGGCAGCACGTGAACATTTTGTCATCAAAGTTGACATGTTAGAAGCAGGAAAAATGGGCGTAAGGTTTTGAGCGAGTTTGACAAATTGGGTCAGAGCAGCTCCAAATACTGCAGCTCTTGTGAGATGTTCCTGGTCTGCAGTAGTGGTGATCCAGCGACAGGGTCATGCGCGGCACATCGATGCACGTGTGGATCGAAGGCTGGGCTTGGATGCGTGGTCCGATCCAACCATCCAGTCGGCCATAATGTTATGCCGGATCGCTGTATAAGGTTGAGAGAAGAATCTAGGAATGTAGAAGTATAGGACATAAAAGATCATGAAATGAATCTGTTCTATCTTTCTCAGTTTGTAAACAAGAACTTTAAGCCCTTGTGTATAATTGTGTACTAAATCAGTGCAACTCTAACCAATTTCTGCTCAGTCCAATGTGACCATCTGCCCGACTACTTTCATTCAACATCGGCTAACCAGCTCCATCTTGCTTTCTGCCTTCTTCTGCACACATTAACTATAATGAACTCGTCCTGGTCTGCCTCTGGGTAGTGTTCATTTCATTTGGAGGCCACTCTGTGCAGCTGGAGACGGTTTCTTATCAACGCCTTGGGTGATTCCATGAAACTCCAGATTAAGAACAGGAGCTTTCAGGATGGATTTGGACTGTAGTTAATGTCAACAGTCTGCTACATTGACTCAGGACTATAGTTTGCTTCTGATCATCATCACTGCACCCCGCAACACGTTTATCTGTAATAAATGGACAGTCGGTGCAACCCAGATGAGGATGAGGTTCCCTCTTGAGTCTGGTTCCTCTCAAGGTTTCTTCTTTATGCCGTCTCGGGGAGTTTTTCCTTCACCACAGTCACCACCGGATTGCTCATCAGGGACAAACTTACACTTATAAAGAACATGTTCATTTTAATCACCACATTATCTGTGTAAAGCTGCTTTGAGACAGTGTTCATTGTTAAAAGCGCAATACAAAAAAACATGAATTGAATTGAACTCTAATAATTGCCTGGTGTCACTTTGCTTGACAGGGACAGAAAGTATGCACCTGCCACCCAATGCCATTAATCCATCCTTAACTATCTGCCATTAGTATGGTTGATTTACTGATATCCTGCCTCGCTGAAATGATAGAACCTAATCAACTAAGAGCTGTGATATGGGTATTAGTCTTGTGAGAAGATATTAAACACAAATATATGCGATATTCAATGCATTTGGGATGATTATGAAATCATTTCTTTCTACTTGCGTCATGTACTTCAAACTTTCCAAATCCCGAATGCGTGCGTGAAGGTTTTATGAAGAAAAGTATATGTAACCTATATGCCTGAGAAGACAGCAGTGAAATTACCCACCCCGTCTTGTGGTCTTTTAATAGCTCATGCGAGAGTAATTGGTATAATCACACACTCAAGGTTTTGTTTTTGTTTTTGCCATGTGATATCTGAATAAGGGTAATGATACATTGCTTTTCTGCATCCAATCCATGAGCGACTGGACGGGAAAAGAATATACGAGAGAACACAGAGAATAAAAACAGAACAATTTCCTTTTTTCCAAATAATTACTAACAAGACTCTTTTATTAGATGCCTCTTGGGATTACTTGAATGAACGCTTTATAAAACGTCTATAAACACGACTTTACAGATGAATATTCTGGGCTTCTATAGTGGTGTATTGAGTATTAGTGCTGTATTAGCAGTTTATAATTGCACTGTTGAATTCTGGTTGCTGATTGGTCCGTGTTTTCTCTAACAGCTGCTCACAGGTGTATATGAATGTGCTCGTTCTGATACTTTTCAACAAAGAATCGTCTCCAGAAGAAAGGACTTTGTGCTTCTTTGCAACATGACACACTTTTTTGTCATTTTAAATTTAAGAGAGCGAAATACTAGAAATACTAAGAAAACTGATGAGCGTTGTTTTAAGGATCTTATACAACATTGAATAGAAATATAAATGGGTAAAAAGCATGGGTTTTTTTGGAGGTGGAGGTGAGAGCTGCTGATGTTGCCTGCTGGATTTTGCTGAGGGAAACGTGCACTGTGACGAACATGAAGCCCTCTCTTCAGAAACCGGACCGAACTGCAGTTTTCCAACATGATAACGACACCAAACACACCGCCAAGGTGACCACTGACTTGCTGAAGCTGAAGCTGAAGGATTGGCCAAGTATGTCTCCAGACCTGCACCCTATTGAGCACCTGTGGGGCTCCTCAAGCGAAAAGTGGAAAAGCACCATGTGTCTGACATCCAGCAGCTCAGTGATGTCATTATGGAGGAGTGGAAGAGGATCCCAGCAACAACCTGTGCAGCTCTGGTGAATTCCATGTCCAGGAGGATTAAGGCAGTGCTACATAACAATGGTGTTCAAACACAATATTCACACTTTGGACACACTTTTTCCACATGTTCACTTACTGTGTACTCACTTTTGTTGCCAGATATTTTGATAAAAATGGCTGTATGTTGAGTTATTTTTGGAGGAGAGTAAATCAGTACCGCTATACAACCTGCACAAGTTTCATAGAAGTTCATAGTATTGTCCCTTGAGAAGAAATAATAAAATGTTTGCTGAAATGTGAGGGATGTGTGAAACATATAATTGCCCCATATTGTCCCACAGACAGACAGACAGACAGACAGACAGACAGACAGACAGACAGACAGACAGACAGACAGACAGATAGATAGATAGATAGATAGATAGATAGATAGATAGATAGATAGATAGATAGATAGATAGATGGATGGATGGACGGATGGACGGATGGACGGATGGACAGATGGATGTAAATTGTCTATCCTCACCCCTAATCTACAAAGGAAACAATCCTGTTCTTCTGACTTCATCGCTTGTTTTTTTTTTTCAGCTGTGAGGCCTTCTATAGAGACGTGTGGGTGTAGAAACATCTCAGCTACAATCAAGAGAAATTGGAGACACCTGAGCTACTATAGTTTTTATGTGTTGATAATACTTATGTACA
>NC_139585.1:27892591-27902591 GCF_946808225.1 Silurus aristotelis
GCAGCCCCCAAATTCCCCCAAAAAATGCCGCAAATTCCCAAGAGAAATGCACTGAAATAAAGACTACTGGGAACAATGAACACATATTAATGAATAAAAATACATTAAAACGTAAGTCAGTGATTTTGATAGAGTTCAGGCTGGCAAACCGCTTCTTAACTATCAGCCTTCCAATCGATCAGCAAAGGTGCCCCCAGAAAACGACATGCTTTCTGCTCTATTATTTTTACTGCCAATTGCAATGGTCCCATTATAAAACTACAGAAAAATTGGCACCACCGTAGCATTTTACAACGTGTAAGTAAATGCCCAGAGAAACTCGTTGGCCATTGATTACACCACTCTAGAAGATTGAACGTTGGTGAACGTGGATCGTTAAGCGATAGCTATCCATGGCTCTATACCCTACACACATCACGCATAGGGGTTTAGCTGCAGTGATTGCTAGCAAAAAGAGATTTTTGAGAGAGAACGATTTCAGTGCAGCATCCTGTGGACTCGCAATGAATGGACCTAACTCAAGGTTGAGGTCCCATGCTGGGATCTCGGAGGAGCACAGTGGGTGAAGGCACTATGCAGAAATGCTGTGACACCTTGATAGTGAGTGCCTTGTGAGACGCTATGCATAGTGCTATAATGCAACAATGGCTCCTATACAGATGTTGCAGAGGAGTAAGGTATCATCGCTGAAATCTGTCCTCTGTCATGTTCCGTCTCCTCCAGAGTTCTCTCAAGGGATTTCAGCTCGGAATTGCGAAAAAAACCCGGACATAATTAGGCTATTTTTTTTTATGTGGCGTAAACGGGCTTCCATACGAATCTCTCCCTTTTTAAATTTTGCAGCGTCTTTTGTGTTTAAGTGTCCAGAGCGCTCCAGAGTTTAGTGGGTGGTGCGTCAGTAATAAGGGTCCGTCGGGAAACACAGTGCTCCGTGTGTAGTTAAACGGACTAAACAAATGATTTGGCTCGATGATTTTATGAATTCGGGTTACTCAAGAAATCTTTTCAGCCCTTAGAGCCGTTAGAGACTGTCCTGGAAGAAAGATAGTCAACTGAAAGTTGTTTTAGGACACCACTTCGAGGTGTGGACACTACAGGACAAATTCACAGTCTTTACATGTCCACTGCATTATTGTAAATCAATCTTAGCGACTGCCGATTTGACCATCATATCTTTAGTTAAGTGAACTAGAACATGGCAGTGTCTCGGACCAGGTAGGAATAATTTGAGGGCTAGACAGAGTGTCCTCATTTCCAGCTGATTGATGTGTTTTGTCTTCACACTGGGGCTTCAATTGCCTTTTGTGCCTGAAGCACACATCACACTACAGAGTACTCTCTCTGATGGGGTTCCAGGTGGACCAATTTATAGAGAAAATCTTCGCTTTTACTTTTCAGAGGTGATCGAGCTGTGTACATACAAGATCAGGCTAACATTTTGAGCGGTGAAGTAAATAACACTGATTATCTCTTCATAATGGCACCTGTTAGTGGGCTGTATTAGGCAGCAAGTGAACATTTCCTCAAAGTCAATGTATTAGAAGCAGGAAAAATGGGCAAGTGTTATGATTTCCACATGGGCTAGACTACAGGGTCAAAGCATTTCCAAAACTGCAGATGTTGACGCACCTAGGGAGCGAAGATTTGCTGAAAGCATTCGTGTTCTGGAGCAATAGATCCAGTGTAATAGAATGTTTTTGTCAGTGGACTACTTAAAGGTGACTGAGTTCTATTTTCTGGGATTTCTCTGGCTGAAGAGCAGCAAGTTCTACACCACAATCCGACTGAACTCGATGACATGAACCAAACAGACACTTCAACCAATCAGACTGCACTTTAAAGTGATACCGCAACGTAAAAAGGATATTTTCAGTAAAACTAAAGCCTAACACCATTTTCCATTCGAAACACATGTATGGTGGAAATGCAATTTCAGCGCAACACATTTTCGCATAAAAACGGCATTCCAAACTTTTAAGATTGGTGAACTCCTGCGATTTTGTATCGCATAAAAAGACACGTGACCGATAGTCAGTTGAAAACTACTATAAAATTATATAAAGTCAACTTAACATTAAATTTGAATATTATTGTCAACATTACATAAACAAATACATATACATAAAGAAATTTAATACAATATATTATAGAATATTATATATTTTGACAATATCACATCCGCTGCTTATTTTCCACCAGGTATTTGAAAAAGTTTTGAATATGGAAAGTGTGAAAGTGTAGTCTGTTAAATGGCACGGTTTCTGGAAAAAAATTTCATTTTTTAAAGAATATAATTAATTTACATTTAGAGATTGTACATAAAAAAAATGTTTCCTATTAATATTAATACGATTCAATATGACGGAGTATAAAATAATCATTGAATTCACAATAAGCAGTGACTCAGTATGATAATGGATGTTCTCCAGGCTTCACCAGTTTATTAATTATTGTTAATGCGATAAAACAGTCGTCACGGTCGCTATCATGCAGTGATGAAACCACGGCGAGCGTTTTTTTGTTTTGTTCGCTTTGCAGTTTTTGGAGTCTGAATGACAGCAGAGAGAGAGAGAGAGAGAGAGAGAGAGAGAGAGAGAGAGAGAGAGAGAGAGAGAGAGAGAGAGAGAGAGAGAGAGAGAGAGAGAGAGAGAGAGAGAGAGAGAGAGAGAGAGAGAGAGAGAGAGAGAGAGAGAGAGAGAGAGAGAGAGAGAGAGAGAGAGAGAGAGAGAGAGAGAGAGAGAGAGAGAGCGATTGGAGTGATATTCTCTGTTCCCCTGCGACTGGGTGACATTTCATGTCCTTTATTAAGCTTTTCTTTTCTTCCCTGATGTTTTCCTCCATGTTGCAGCGTATCTTTTTTTTTTCATGAATCTGGTGACAGTGATTATGAAGAAATCAGACTGTAGCTCCAGGGAAAATAAATCTAATCTAATCAAATCAGATGTCTCTCCATGAGGGTGGGGGGTGGTGGTGTGGGGGATTTGCAGGCTTGATGGGAGATTTTATTGTCTGGTTTATGACAAACATTTACATTTAACATTTTGGAAACTAAACTCAGTCCTCTCAAATTCTAAGGTCTTTTCTCCACATGCAGGTTGTGTGTTTTCGGTGGAATTACTAAATCCCTAAAACTGCTTTCCATATTCAATTCCTCACTTATCTTTTTTGTCCTACACAAGCCTTAATCGAAAATACACAAATTTAGCTTGAGAATGACAACATGAGGCCGTCACATACAGAAATTTGGGTGATTTCTTTATTTTTGTTCCCGGTATGCAAAGAAACATGGTGTACATTTAACCTTTTATTAAAACAAATTGTTGTAATACAAATACAAAGATTTTTAACAATGGACATTGTCCCCAAAGCAGCTTCATAGAAATATAATTCAACCTACTCACCAGAGATGCAGACTCATAATGTGCAGCGCTCCTCAGAGGCTGTAATCCAGTGGTACTGGATCTAACATCCACATACACGTACTGGAAGCAGTGCAGCCGAGAGAAACACTACGTAATGAAGAGAATAAACTGTTGGGAATAAATTAATACAATTTCATGAAACAAATATTAGCATTTAGGTTGTAAATGTAGGTCAGTGCTTCTGATAGTGTTTATGTCAGCAGAGAAGGCTTTGCTGACCCTGACTGCCCACCACTGCAATAAACTACTTCTACTGCTACTACATTTTATATTTAAAAATGTGTCCCTATAAGTTTTTTCCCTAATGAGCGAGCCAGGGGCAACGGTGGGAAGGAAAATCTCTCTGAGTTCGTATGAGAAAGAAACCTCTCGGAAGCATATTTTTATGGAATTAATATCATTGTAACTCCATTCCCATTCCTCAGTCATCCAAAAATCGTTTAGAACGTGCCGACCCTGCATCGATCCCGAGGCATGTAGATGTTCAGCCAGCTCCAGTTGTGTCCCAAGCTTTCGGACATCGGACTTTAAGGTTAAACATCCTCTTAATCAATACTGAGAAATAGCGTTCTACATCATCGAACATTTAAAGGTTCTGGCATGGACGAGTTGGTGTTGAATCTATAATGATCTCAGACGTTGAGCTAATGTATGGGTTGCTCAGAAGCTCTCGGTTCCACAACTTCAACTGTAGGAAGATCATTACTCATAATCCCACACTCTCTCCAGTGTTTGATGTAACCCACATGAGAATGGGTTCTCTCAAGGTTTCTTTCTCATTCCATCTAAGTACGTGTTTCCTTGCCGCAGACAAACCTTTAAATATTAGTAAATTTTGTTCTATAATTCTTTCATGCTGTGAATCTGATCTGTAAAGTCCATTGTGAAAAGCGTTATAGAAATAAAATGTAATAAAATTCAATTGAATTCTATTCCAATTTACAATCCTAGTCAGATTTTATTGGTTCAAAAAAGTTGTTGATGCGTTTTTGTTAATAAAAATAAAAATATATATATTTTCCCACAGGAAAGTGAAAAATGCTAAGTGATTTATTGCTAACTAAAACATATCAGCTCCCCGTTGTGGGGTTGTTGGTTTTTTTTGTGGGTTTTTTTTTTTTTTTCTTTTTTTTTACCACGGTGCTCTGGACACACTGTGACGAGTCTGATGTTTGTAGATGAGTTTGAGGATGGACATGTTGAGGACAAAGATCTCTCTCTCTCTCTCTCTCTTTCTCCTTCTGTCTCTGTCTTTCACACACACCCACACACACACACACACACACACACACACACACACACACACACACACACACACACACACACACACATATACACACACACAGCACCTGTCAGCCCAGATAATTGTAACTGATGGTGATGTTTCAACTGAGATAGATGTAACCAGCACTGACAGAGACACAGAGGGTGATGACGTCCATTACACACTGATATTAATGTTCACCTGCCACACAGGTCATTTTACAGGTGTACATTTATAGATTTTAGCCCATTTGTTACGCTCACAAACCGGAAAGGGAACGCCACCAGCGCTGTCGCTGATCCACGCTACCCTTCACACGCAGGAATTTACACGTGATGTTGGTCTGTATAAGTAAGTAGATTAAGGTAATAAAACTAGGATCAGGGTTAAGGTTAGGGTTCTAATAAGGGTTGGGTTAGGGATATGATTAGGGTTTTAGGTGTTCGTTTAGGTCGGGGTAAGGATTTTGGTTAGGGTTAAGATTAAGGTTTGGTTAGGAGTTGGGTTTTTGGGTTAGGATTTAGTGCTAGGGTTGGGGTTAGGGGTTAGGAGCCGTATTAGGGGTTGGGTTAGGGGTTTTGAGTTAGGATTTGGGTTAGGGTTAAGGGTTTGGAGAGGGATTAGAGGTTGGAGTTGGGTTAAGGGGTTTAGTTAGGGGTTCGGATTTAGGTTAGGAGTAGGATTAAAGTTTGGGTTGGGGTTGAGTTCGGAGTTAGGGTTTGGGTTAGGAGTAGGATTAAGGGTTGGGGTTAGGGGTTGAGTTAGGGCTTAGAATTTGGGTTAGAGTTATGGGTTAGGAATGGGATTAGGAGTTGGGTTGGGGATGTGGTTGAGTTAGAGGTTTGGGGTTAGGTTTATGGATTAGGAGCAGGACTGGGTTGGGGTTAGAGTTAGGTGTAGGATTAGGAGTTGGGTTGGGTTTGGTCTTAAATTAGGGGTTGAGTTTGGATTAAAATTAGGGTTTGGTTGCAGAATAGGATTAGGTTAGGATTTGGGTTAGGGTTATTCATTCATTCATTCATTCATTCATTTTCTTCCGCTTATCCGTAATTCGGGTTGCGGGGGCAGCAGTCTAAGCAGGCCCCCGCCTTCGACTGCTGCCCAATCCTCACAGCACCGTCCCTTACGGTCCCTCCTGCAGGTGGTGAGCCCACGGGAAGGCGGCCCCACGTCACTCCGACGTCACGGACCTTGATATTTCCCTCGTAAGGGACCCCCGGAGCATAGAGGGTTAAGGGCCTTGCTCAAGGGCCCAAGAGTGGCAGCTTGGCGATACCGGGGCTTGAACCCCAGACCTTCCGATCTGCAACCCAGCGCCTTAACCGCTGGAGCCACCACTCCCCCTAGGGTTAGGGTTATTGTTTGGGTTTAGTCAGGGTTCAGTTTAGGGTCAAGGTGCTTTCCTTCTTAGTTTTGAAGTTTCTTTCATGCTTCTTATCTAAACATAAATAATCATAATGCTAATAAGGTAAATTTGAATATGTTTTTTTAGCTCTTATATTAGCTCATGGCTGTTATACTTTCATTTCCATGAGGAGAGTAAGTGTAATGTCAGTGCTCCACCTCTGCTTGTTCCACTGTGTAAAGCTGATTTGAATAGATTTACATAAGCACTATCTTAATTATTCATTGTGCCTTTTTAGTGCAGAACTACAAACAACACGTTTGGGACTTTTAACTTATTTGGATCAAGTTTAAAATATTTTTGGTGATCAGTGTATCTTAACTTAGCTGGCTACGTGTATCTTAACTTAGTGGGATCGAATTTGCTCATTAAAGTTCCACGGCGTAAGTAATGTGCTCATACTAGAAATTCTCAGCGGAGATGTCGGCGCGTGGTTGTGTCTCAGCTGTACGAAATCGCAAGTCAGCCACTTTGGTTTGTGTGCACACGCTGAAGGATTCTTACATTCGTCCTACTTTTAGTTTCTCCTCATTAAAATGCGAAGGCTTGTTTAAGGTGGAACCTTAGGAATCGTAGACCCCTTGATTATACAAAGAACAGCAGCACAATTAGTGAATTTTTTGGCCATATGCATTTTAGCCATCTGTGTGATGATGATGTCAGTTTTTTAATATTGGTGTCTGAGATATAAAGAGAGAGAGAGAGAGAGAGAGAGAGAGAGAGAGAGAGAGAGTGTGTGTGTGTGTGTGTGTGTGTGTGTGTGTGTGTGTGCACGCCCATTAAACCAACAGTCGGAAATTCCAGGTGCTGCATTGACTTTACGATAAAAAACCTCCCGCTGTTTTAATATTACAGGATCGGATTAAAGTGGATTAAACTTCAGTTTATTAAGACACTCTTCACTACCTCTTCTATGTGTGTGTGTGTGTGTGTGTGTGTGTGTGTGTGTGTGTGTGTCCATGTATTTGTGTGTGCACACATTTATGATTTAAAAAGCTCGCCACAGAATCCATAATTTATCTGAGCATCTCCAATGCTATTTTTAGAGTCTCTGCTTCAAAAGCAGCTGCAACAAGAGTGTGTGTGTGTGTGTGTGTGTGTGTGTGTGTGTGTGCGCGTGTGTGTGTGTGTGTGTGTGCGCGTGTGTGTGCGTGCGTGCATTGGCATACGAGCTTGGAATAATTGTTTTGGTTTTAAAATAACAGTAATGGAATTATGCTTTGCAACTCGTTTTCAGTTTGCTGTCCGTCTCACGCTGTCACTATATAAGACGAATTACACACACACACACACACACACACACACACACACACACACACACACACACACACACACACACACCACATTCATCAAATGATATGTACAGTGCAGCACAAGTGTGTCAGAATAAGCCTAAAAATAGTTTTTCACCAGGTTACACCATGTTCTTTCTAATATTTGGTAGTATACAGTTGTAGTATACATAAAGCAGGAGTTCCTACACTTTTTTTCTCTGAGAAATTTCTCCTTTAATTGTATTTTTGATGCCTCTTGATGCTAGATTAGTTTAGTCTGTTGTTCTGCATCATACAGACAAAAGATGCATTGCTTCGAAAGAAATATATCGTCTATTAAAAGAGCATTACTACTATCATGAGATTTTCTCACATTCATTGCTATTAAAATCAAAACATTTATTTACTTATAATTAGGCTCCATTAATAACTAGAGGTTCACCGATAGTGGATTTAACAAAAAAAAAAGTACTGAATCATAAAAATGTGCTAAAGGAAATAAATGAATATATTCATTAATTAATATATTAATAAATATAATTATATAATATAAATATAAAATATCAGGATGTAGTATAATTTATAATATTAATATTATTTTATAATTATATATAATTAGCAAATTATAAATAAATATAATTTAAAGCTCTCTGTGCAGCACGCAGTCTCACATGTAAAAAGAAAACAGAATGTGGCATCTGTGGTTTGCCTCTAGAGGCCGCTTTTTTCTAATGACAGCGGACCGGAAGCCGGAAAAACTATCTGTATGGATTTTTGCAGATAGCCGATAGTTCCAGCGGTGAGAAATTTTAGTTTGAAAGCCAAACTTTATTATGAAATACAGATATGAGATGAGTAAAAAATATATATTTACAATTACAGTTTTAAAATATTTATCTGGCATTGTTAAGAAAGCCGTTCCAAACGTGTGGGTGGTGGTGGTGGGGGTGTAGTTCAGGGACATAGAGAAAGAAAGAGCAGGCCTGGAACAGAGCCATGTAAAACCGTTACTCTTGATTTTTGAAGTCACTGTTAACATCTGCAAACACATAGCAATCAGACAGATAAGACCTGAGCCAGAAAAAGCTATTCCCTTAAGCATGGGGGTCCAACTCTGTAAAAAAAAAAAAAAAAAAAAAAAAAAGGTCCAGCAGCTGGTCATTTACTACTTTAACCACACACAGAAAAATCAATGTACATTTGAACATTTGTACCCACTTGTTTGTACCAGTAAAAGAACATTTATGCACCACTAGTGGTTTAAAATTGGATCCTAATCATACATCCATTCACGCAAACCATCAGCGAAATGCTATGGAAAAATTTAAGGATGTAATTTTAAACTATACCAGGACAAGTTCGTAAAGCACGTTTTTTTATGATAAAAAATGTCGAGAGAAAGTGTAATTACGTGGTTTTGGTTCTTTATGGATGGTTATATTGAATCAGCACATAAAACTCAACACTGTTGACTATTAACAAACAAACGTTCATGCCGCAATGCATGCTGGGTGCCAGAATAGTACAAAACACCCAGCATGCATTGCAGCACGAGTAAATTATGCAGCGGAACGTTATTACTGTTATCTTTATTTGCTTTTATTTGGGTTTTTGTTAGTTTTGTTGTGATTTTTCATTAGTTTTTTTTGTTATGTTCAGAGTTGATCTGGTTTTTGTTTTCTGATCGTCCCTCAAACACTGATTGTTGATGTCTGTTTAAGTTCTGCTACGGTTCAAAGTTTTTATTTGTGCTTGGTGCTATTATTACTAATTACAACGACTAAAGAAAAAATAGCTTGAAACGTTCAAGGTTCAAGAGCCGAACTACAGCAAACAATGATCACCATTATGGTGAATTCAAATGAACCTACAACATCTAAACATCTAAAATCTCAATTAGAGCTTTAGCACAGATATGGCGGAAATAATGTGGCATTGGTTAGTAATAAGTGAAGCTGGCAATGCCGGTTCGACGGGGTTGTTTATTCATCTGCTGAAATCATAAGAGATTTAATGTCTTTTCAGGTGTTCATCAGTAACGTTTAATCCTCATTTGATCAGTCCCTTCATTGTCTCATTAAGTTCATCACCGCTTCAGGTGGACACGTGCGTTCTTTTAAAACTGAGGATTTGCTGTGGGATTTAAGGGGTTAAATGTGTAAAATAATAAAAAAACAAACAAACATAAAAACACCGTAAAATGTATTTTAACAGTAATATACCGTATATTTAATTTATGTAAGGAAACTGTAAAAAAAAACACACAGTAAAATACTGGCAACCCTGCTCTCAGTAATTTACAGAAAAATTAAGAAACAAAAAGAAAACAGCAAAATACTGTAAAACCTAACAGTCAAATTCCTGTGTGTTTTGTGCATTACCATTCTGCAGGAGAGCAAAGCTTTTAAGAGTGTTTAAGTCAAGGACGGACAGAGACCTATTGATATTATGCTTACTTAAAGGCAGTAACTGTGTAGTTACTGAGAATCACTGAGAAACTCTTCGCTAATTGTGAATACATGCTGCTGTTATCTGCAGGAGCTTTGACTTGAGTTGCTGCTTTTAAAGGATTTCCATAAGTCTGTTTTTTGGGGGGGCATGTAAGTAAATTGTGAATAATAGCTTTAAAAAACAA